>NW_026062865.1:0-33096 GCF_023897955.1 Schistocerca gregaria | reverse complement strand
AGCAGGACGGCCTGGATGTTGGGCAGGACACCTCCCTGTGCGATGGTGACGCCCGACAAGAGCTTGTTGAGCTCCTCGTCGTTGCGTATGGCGAGCTGCAGGTGGCGCGGGATGATGCGCGTCTTCTTGTTGTCGCGGGCCGCGTTTCCGGCCAGCTCGAGCACCTCAGCCGCGAGGTACTCCATGACGGCGGCGAGGTAGACGGGCGCCCCGGCGCCGACGCGCTCGGCGTAGTTTCCCTTGCGCAGGAGGCGGTGGATTCTGCCGACCGGGAACTGGAGCCCAGCCCTGCTTGAGCGGGACTTTGACTTGCCCTTGACTTTGCCTCCCTTTCCGCGTCCGGACATGGCGATGGGCTAGTTTGGAAAGAAGCGAGAAAGAAAAGCACAACGCCCCGAACGGTGCGAGCCGCAGCGAGTCGAGCAGCGGAGTGCGTGCCGGCGCCGGCGGGGTGGGGGTCCTTTATGGGCTCGGGTGCGGCGGCCGGTTGCGCGCGCGCCCCATTGGTCGGCGGCCGCAGCAGGGCGAGCTGGTAAAGGTGCGGCGTCGGCGTGCGGCGGGTGCCACTGTGTGGGGAGACGCTGACTGGAGCGGAGCGCTTGACTGACTGACTGCGCGTGCCTGCCTGCCTGCCTGCCTGTTTGTTCGTGATGCCGCCCAAGACTAGCGGGAAAGCCGCCAAGAAGGCTGGCAAGGCGCAGAAGAACATTTCGAAGGGCGACAAGAAGAAGAAGCGCAAGAGGAAGGAGAGCTATGCCATCTACATCTACAAGGTGCTGAAGCAGGTGCACCCGGACACGGGCATCTCTTCGAAGGCGATGAGCATCATGAACAGCTTCGTGAACGACATTTTCGAGCGCATTGCGGCCGAGGCTTCTCGCCTGGCGCACTACAACAAGCGCTCGACCATCACGTCCCGCGAGATCCAGACCGCTGTGCGGCTCTTGCTGCCTGGCGAGCTGGCCAAGCACGCGGTGAGCGAGGGCACGAAGGCGGTGACCAAGTACACGAGCTCCAAGTAAGGAGGTGGCTCTTGGAAATGGGAGGCTCGTCCGCGGCGCGGCGAAGAAAAGAAAAAAAAAAACGGCCCTTTTCAGGGCCACCAAAATGCCTTTGCGGGAAGGGCGGAATTGTTGTTGTTGTGAGCGGGTGGACGGCGGCACAGCTGTAGCTGTAGCTTGTGGTGTGGTGTGGTGCGGCGCCGGCGCCTTTGGTTTTGGTGTGACGTTGGGATACGCACTTTAGCCACAGCCGGGTCGTGGGCGTGGGTGTTTCGAGACGTGTTGGTGTTAGGGGGGCGGATCGCTGGAGTTGGCTTGTTTGATATATATATTTTTTTTTTTTTTTTTGTCCCCTTTGTATGGTATGGCCGGAGGTGTGGAACGGAAAGCAAACCGCGATTGTCGGATGTCACACCGTTGGTGGCGAGGGTGAGAAACACGTTGCCGCCTACAGCTGCTTCTACGCCGAGCGGGTGGGTTAAGTTAGTTAGTTGGTTGGTTGGGCGACGTAAAAGTGGAGCGTGGAGGTGGTGTGTGTGAACGTGAGGAGACACGCATTGCATTGTATTTGTACGCGCGAGGTGAGTTAGGAGACCACGCGCCACGACGTACGGTGCCCTCTTTCGACCTGACGTCTGACGTCTGGTTTTTGTTTGTGGAGGCGGTGTCGTCATTCTGGATGTACGTGTATTTTCCGCTCAGTTGAGTGAGGTGACGCGAGACGACGGCGTCGGTGGTGTTTTTGTTTTGTTGTTGGCGCCCCGGGGATGAAGAGGGGCACCCGACGGTAACGAGAGGTTGCACTTTGTGATCGGTCGAATGTCCGGGGAGCGAGGAATAGGGTGGGGGGTTGAAAAGAAAACGCCAGTGTAGGGCAACGGGACGGTGAACGTTCCCGTGGTGTCGGAGGTGTGCAGTGGGGGGGAGGAAAAAAAAAAAAAAAAAAAAAAAAAAAAAAAAAAAAAAAAAAAAAGCGCGTAACGGCGCGGCTGCCGTGGTGGAAACGTTCTCTCCAACTTTGGTGGTGTCCCCTGTGTGTTTTGTTGTTCTCTATATCGTGTGTCCCCTCGCACAAGACGCTCTCTGGGCGGGTTTGATTCATTCATTTTTGCATAGTCACGTAGCGTAGAATGGAATGCGCAAGAGTTGAGTGAGACTGGCGACGGTATATGGTCTGAGCAGCGTCAGCTGCACTGCACTCCCCGGAAAAGAATCTTGGATGCCGTGCTAACTGAAATTTGGTGGACGGGGTTCTCAAGGCTGTTTTCCTATTTTGTTGTTTGTTTGTTTGTCTCTAGTTGAGATGGTGAAATGACGTCGAAGAAGCAGTATTGCAAATACTGTTATGGAAATGCCCTAGTTTGATGAAAGGAAATGTGTGTTGAATACAGGATGGTAAAGACCAAGTGCGTTGAAAGAAACGTTGTGAAGGAACGAACGTTCCCTGAATTGGTTTCTTTTTGTTCCCGAGTTGTGTACAATGGACGACGGTTGTGCCATATCGCAGCATTGCATCATCCCCAGGTTTTATTTCAATTGAGCGATAAAAAAAGGAAACAGAGAAGAACAAGAACACTATCGAAATGGTCTATGGTGTGTGACCCACAATTGTTGTCTTTAAATCACTTACCCAACCATGTCGTAAAAATATTTTTTTTTTTTTACAGTGGCTGCCGAATGACCTAGATGTAACAGAGAGAGAGAAACACATGGCGTGTCAGATGTTTGTTTTCTTTTCCCCCCCGTCAAGTGGCAAATGCGAACACCGTCAGCTGTAATTGACGATCGACACTAGTATGGCGCGAAAAGGGGGTGCGACCTGTGCAGTTGTGGGTGAAACTTTGGGTGATGGGCTGTCATGCGGCATCGCGTGCGTTCATTACCCCTCGGCGGCGGCGGCGGCGCCGCAGCTCCGTCCAGCTCGCGCTCTCGGAAACAACCGTCTCCGTCACTGCAATTTTCAAAGGGAAACCTGTGTGGCCGGTGGGGGTGTGTCAACCGTTGGCCTCAAGCTCCGCCGACAAAAAGTGTTGAGTGTATCCAGTGTGAGAGAGGTTGACGCTTTTCGTGGTGTGTGTGTGTGTGTGTGTGTGTGGCAATGTTTTGAAAAGTTTGCAACGTACGTTAAGAAGTGTTGACGCTGAAACTTGCGGGCTGTGTGGCCCTGGTGGTTGGCTGGCTGGAGACGCGGGCGTGTCCAGTCGGTCGGTTGTTGTGGCTGAAAGGTACGTATACGGTTCCGCCGTCCCGTCGGAACTGCGTCTGTCTGGAAGGTATGACGTGACGTGCAGTTTTTATTAGGTCAGCCCTTGTTGTGTATTGTTCCATTTGTTGCTCACTCGTCACCCGTATTTGGTGTGGCGATGTATGTGGACGTACTGCTGGATCAGTGTCAGGGTTTCCGTGGGAGGTGTTGGTTGGGTTGGATTTGCCTGACACGGCTGAGTCCGCAATTGGCCTGCCGTTCGTTGATGCGATATGTGGGTTCTGAGGAAGAATGTGTACGAGATAGTTGCCCCTGCCCTGCCCTTTCTTTCGCGTTCGTGTGTGCCCCCCTTGTTGTGTAGTGTGGGTTGAACATGGTTCTTTACCGAGTGGGGGGGAATGGGATGGACGGATCCGTTGCTGTTGCTGTCACCGTCAAGACAACGCACGCACGCACCCCTGTCCTACGAGAAGGTGTGTCAACCGGGGTTTCGGTAGTCGTGTGTGTAGGGGACGGGGAGAAGCAAAGTGGAGAGTGCGGCACGGGCAGAGAGTGGAATTGGGGCGCGTTGATGTTGGGAAACATCCCCCAAGGGTTGCGGGATGATGTGGCGGTGAGAGCGGGGGGCGGGGGAGAAAAGAAAAGCGAAAAAGAACTAAGGAAGAGGAGGAGGCGTGCGTGTGCGCAGTGGCGGGGCCCCAAAGACCTGTCGTGTGGTGTCGGCCGAACGCGTGTGCGGGGCAGCGTCGGCACGGAGAGAGAGAGAGAGAGAGAGAGAGAGAGAGAGAGAGAGAGAGAGAGAGAGAGAGAGAGAGCGAGCTGGTCTGATGGGTATTTTTTTACCCCCTGTACTCGAAGGACCGGATCTGTCCTTGATCCCTGCCTTCTGTCTGATTATGTTGGGTAACAAAATGATGGGATGATAGGGTCTCTTGGGTGTGTGTAGATGTTTGTTGTTTGAGTGAGTGTTATGGTGTTTGTATTTTATTTTTGTTTATCATGGTATGTTGTAGTTTGTGGTGTTTTGTCGTGATGGGAAATGTCGTTCTTGGGTCGGGTGGATTTTGTCCCAGATTTCTGATGAGTGGGTGGTTCGAATCCGTGGTTTGGTGGGAAAAAAAAAAAAAAACTTTATGGATTTTTGTTTGGATGATTTCCGGGATTTTGAGTATGTTATGGTTTGTGTATATGTCTCGGTTTGTCTGGTACCGGCCGGCATCAGCAGCAATTCTGAATTATTTGTTGTGCACCCTTTTTTTTACTCTTGTTATGTTGGTGTCTGCGGCCATTGACCAGATTTTCAGAGCCGTAAGTGATGGCTGGTTCCTATGACGGTTTTGAAGATTTTCTTTTTGGCGCGCATATTTATTCTGTTTCCTTTGATGATTGGGCACAGTCTGAATATTGCTGGTGCAGCCTTGTTACAAACGTGTGTAACGTGGTCTCTAAATGTCAACCTCTTGTCCAGCTTGATGCCTAGATACTTTATTGTGCCTGACCATGGAAGATTGTTATTTCTGAGGCGTATACGCAGGTTAGGAGGTATTCTTTTTGAATGTGAATCGTATTGTATTGCTTGGGTTTTCTCCGCGTTTATTGTTTTTTTGGTTAGCCCATTTCTGGATGGATTGTAGGTGTTGCTCTATTTTTGTGACTCTATATTGCAGGTTAGAACTGCTGCGGTAGACTGCAGTGTCGTCTGCAAATAGTGACAAGTGTCCTCCCAGCTGTTTGTTTGTGTATATTGAGTAGAGAATGGGCCCCAGCACTGAGCCTTGCGGGACTCCAGCCTCTATGGATCTAGTGTTACTTGCCGCTCCTGGTACATGGACATAGAATGCTCTGTTGCGGAGAAAAGAAGCAATAATGTGGATGGGGCAGTTGTACTGGTGGAGCTTGTAGATAAGGCGTTATCCGAATGCTTTTCCAATGTCAAGCAGGACTGCTCCAGTACTGTGTCTAATGTTTCTGGCCTGACATATGTGCTCGACTAGTCTGGTCACCCGGTGGGTGGTGCTGTGTTCTTCGCGGAATCGGAATTGTTGTGGGATGATTATGTTGTTATCCTTTAAGAATTGAATTTCTTCAGTTCAGTTTGAATGAGCTTTCCGAGGACCTTTCCAAGGAAGTTGGCCTATAGTTTTGCGGAAATAATAAGTCCTTGTTTGGCTTTGGTAATGTGATGACTCGGGCCTGTTTCCAAGTAGTTTAGTCTGAAGCAAGCATTATATACTGATGTTAGATAGATAATTGATAGTTGCTGGAGGTAGGTGATGTAGTAGTTGCGGTTTGATGGAATCTGGGCCTGATGCCTTCTTAGGATGTGTGTATGTTTGTGATGTGATAAGATACGGGGTTTCTGCGTTTATTGGATTGTGAAAGATGTTCTGATCGGGGCACTTAGGATGCGGTTTTACCCTTCTGAGTACCATTTCCTGGTGGTCATCAGTTTCGCCATCTACCGCTTCTGGTGCTTGGAATTGCCTTTCTAGTGAATCCGCCAGTGCTTCAGCTCGGTCTGTGGGGTCGTTCCTTCCCCATGTAGATGTAGATGTTTCGTGTTTAGTTTACGAGTTTTAAGAAATTTCCAGAATTTTTCCTGGTCCCTTTCTGCTTCTCGTAACGTTTCCTCCCACGCCTCGCTACGGTGGTTTTCGGAGCTCTCTTTTTGATCCTCCCGGCCAATTGCTCTGATTTTCGTCGGTCGGCTGGGTCCCTGTAGTTTCTGGCGCGCGCGGGCTGCGGTTGGCGCCTTTGGTGGCAACGGCCGGGGCAAGCAGCGGTGTGTGGTGTGGTGCGGGGCGGGCAGGGGCAGTGGCAGTGGTGGTTGACGGATGGCCTGGGGGCCGAAAAACGGGCCGGCCGGCGGACGGCGGACGGATGTTGAGAGAGGCGGCGCGCACGCGTCTCGCGCGGACACAGGCGCCACAGCGTTGATTGGAAGGAGGTGCGGTGCGGTGCGGGGATGGGCCCAGGAAAAAAGACGGTCGTGGCCCCTGTCTTGGGTGCGTGTCGACGTCAGCACCGTCGGTGTGGTGTGGTGTGGTGTGGTGTGGTGTGGTGTGGGCAGGGAGGGGGGGAAAAGCGGGCTGCGGGCTGCGGGCTGCGGAGGGAATGGTGGTGGGGAGTAGGCACACATGTGGGCGGGCGCAAAATCGGCCGGTGCCCGTAAACCGCGGCGGGATATTGGGTGGAAAAGAGGGAAATTGTAGAAAGGAAAACAAGCGGAGGGGGCGAATGTGGTGGGGTGGGGGGACGGGCGGGGGCGAGGCGACAGCTTGCTTTTTCTTTTTCATTTTATTCTGTTGTAGTGTTTTTGTTTTTTTGTTTTTTTGCGTGTGTGTGGCCTTGGAGAGGCTGGTCTTGTCTGGCTTACGCTTTGGGTGCGTGTGTTGGTACTTTTTCGTTTTTTCTTGTTCTGCAGAGCAGGGGCGGGGCGGTGGGTACGGCTGGCTGGCTGTGCCCAGAGGAGGAGGAGGAGACGCTGGCGGCGGGCCCGGCTCCTGGGGCTGCTGTTGCATGCGCTGTGCAAAGAAAGGAAGAGTGGGTTTGTTTGGCTGGTTGAAGTGCATTATTTAAGTGTGGGCTTGCCGGCCTGGCTCCGATGCGCAGGTAGATAGATGCCGGCGGCGACCGCAGGCAGGCGCGTTGTGTGTACAGAGGGACGAGCCATGTGTTTTGCAAGCAGGACGTGGCGTGCCGAGTGGAGAGGAGGCGGCGGCTCGGCCCGGTTCGGCCCGGTCCGGCGGTGCCGCGCTGTTGTCGCGGACGTGAGCGCCCCCTGGCGGGCGGGTGGTTGGCGGCGGCGTGGTGGACGCGTGTGGCAGTTGTGTGCACGGGTTGCTTGGGCGAGTGAGCAGTGGCTGGCGGTGTTGGCGCGTCGTCGGGGAGGTACGTGTTGCGGCCGCGTCTGCTGCGCGCTGCGTCGTTGTGTCGACTGTGTGTGGGCGTGGGCACGTGTGCTCTGCCGAGGGCGTCGTAAAAAAGTGGGTCGCGGTGTGCGTGCGTAGCCCGTGATGATGTATTGTGCGTCGCGCCGTTGTGTGCGAAACGGATGCCGAGAGGTGTGTGGTAAGTGCGAAGCGCGAATGTGCGGCGTTTGGCGGTTTCGGTGTGTTTTCTGTTTTTGCGGCGTGAGAGTGGGGCTGGCTGGCTGGCTGTTGTTGGTTGCCTTGTGTGTGTAGGTTGATGGCGCGACGCGGAGGGGACGCCGTTTGCTGCGTGCCTTGCCTCGCGTGTGTTGGCGCGCCGTGCATGTGTTTGGGTCGTGGGGGCGGTGTTTTTGTTTGTATTTGGATTTTCATTTTTTGGCGTGTTGTGTCGTGTATGGCAAGGGCGAGAGGAGTAGTGCGGTAGTGGTAGTGCAGTAGTGTCGTTGCGGCACGGGCGTCTGGTGGGGCTGTGCGTCGTGGCGGGGAAGGTGTGTAGGTTGCGGCGATGCGGCGAGCCCAGCCCGTCGTTTGACGGTGTGCCGGGTGAGTTGCGCTGCGAATCGAGTGTGGCGGGAAGGGAGCTGCGTGGCGCCTGCGTCCGTTGGCAGCAGGGGCTGTGCTTTTGAGAGTTTGTTTGATTTCGGGACGACGACGACGACGACGACGACGACGACGACGACTGGTTGGTTGGTTGGTTGGTGGGTGGGGTGGCGTGCGCGTTTGTCGTACTGGGCGAGTCGATTGCCTGCCGGCTGGCGAAAGGTGCGCCGCCGCCCGTCTCGCGCTCTGTGTTTTTTTTTTTTTTTTTTTTTTTTCTCTCTCTCTCTCTCTGTGTGTGTCGGCTGCGTTTTGTTTGCGGTGCGCGCGAAAACGGTGGTGCCGAAAGTGTGCCGGCGTGGCGTTGCGACCGCGACGAGCCGCGGGCGCGCCATTTGGCTGGTGTTGCGTGAAGAGCGGCTGTGTACGGGTAGTGGCTGTAGCCGTACGTGTACGTGCATCCGGCCCGGCCGCCAGCCCAGCCCAGCCCAGCCGAGTCGGGTGAGCGGAGGCCGACACGTGGTGGTGCTCTGTGCTCTCTCGGCTCGGGGGGGTTTGTGTGTGTGCGTGCGTGTGTGTGTGTCTCGTTCGCTCTCCGGAATCTGCTTGTTCTGCTGATCCCCGCCTGTCGGCGTCGTTTATTTTTACTTATTTATTTTTTACCTGTTGTTTGTTTTTCGACGTCGTCTTGCAGTTTTGTCCTTTGCGGCGTGCCGACGACCCGCCGCGCGACCTTATGAAACCCCAAAGCGTGGCGTGGCGTGGCGTGGCCGAGCCGCAGCAGCTAAGGGGGTGCGGCCGCCTCGACGCCTTAACCTCCTAAACTTCTTTAAGCCCCTTAACGCAGCCACCTAAACTAACGTAACCTAACCTAAGCTCTTAGGCCAACCCCCAAGTCGCCTTAACCTAACGTACGTGACCGCAACCTTAGCTTAACGCCTACGTTAAGACGTGACGTCACGTCAACGCTTAACCTAACCCTGACGCCTTCTTAGCCTAACGTTGACGTAACCTAAGGTAAGGTAACCGTTGAAAGAAAGAAACCACCTTTGTTTTTGACGTTGAGGCGTGTAAGGTCGGCTGTGAGGGCAGATTCGGTGTGTCTGTAGTTGGGGCTGGCTGGTAATTTATTTTGTTTGTTTGTTTATCGTTGTTTTGTTTTCGCCTGTGGCGGGGGGGTTGGCGCTCCGTCGGCCGGTGCCATGTTGCGCAGGCGGCGATCGTAAAAAAGTAAAAAAAAAAAAAGGAAAAAGAAAAAAAAAATGTGTTGGAAGGGCTGTGGGTGTTGGCGGGCGAGGCGAGGGGAGGAGGACGGCCCGCGGCCGTGGCCCGACGGCTGCGGGCCGATCGGGAAAACGGCGGAAGGCGATGGGGCGGCGGAGGTGCGTTTGTGCACGGCCGTCATCGCCGCACGACTCGGCTCGTGTGGCTGTGGCGCCGGCCGCGGTGGCCGGGCTGCCGCGGCGACGGTGTGGGAGTTTTGACGAAGGTTTGGCCATTGTGGCGGGTCGTCGGCTGGGGCTGTGGGGGCGGCATTTGGGCGGGGGCGGCGATTCTCGGCGGGCCGACCCAGGCTGTGGCGCGCGGTGGCTGCAGTTTGGCCGTGGTTTGCGGCGCCGCCGCGGCGACTGGTTGGCGACCGTGGTGTCGGTGTGTGTAGCCCCATCCTCGGTGGTTTGAATGGCGCGGGTGGTTGCGGCGCAGGTTGGGGGCTGCTCCGCGCAGGCTGTCGGACGTTGGGCGGTAGCAAGCGCGGGAGGCGCGGCGCGGCGGCGCGGCGGCGCGCCGAGTGGCGGCCGCTCTCTCGGCCGTCCGCGCCCGCCCGCGACACTGGCTGGGCCAGGCGCGTGCGCGGCTATTCTCTGCTGCGCGCCCCTCGCTGTTGTGCGTCGTCGAAGGAGAGAAGGAAGCGAAACCAAGGGGAAAAAAGAAAAGAGAACAAGCAAAAGATGGCAGACCAGGCGGCTACGAACGAGACTGCCGCGGCACCCGCCGCCACCGGCACTACGAAGAAGGCCAAGTCTGCGTCGTCTGCGAAGAAGCCGCGCGCCAAGCCTGCGCACCCGCGCACCTCTGAGATGGTGACGGCCGCCATCAAGAGTCTGAAGGAGCGCGGCGGGTCGTCGCTGCAGGCGATCAAGAAGTACATTGCCGCGCACTACAAGCTGGACGCGGAGAAGCTGGCGCCCTTTATCAAGAAGTACCTCAAGTCGGCCGTCGTGGCTGGCGAGCTGGTGCAGACGAAGGGGAAGGGCGCGTCGGGCTCTTTCAAGCTTGCCGGCGCCGGCGGCGGGGCGGCCGAGGGCGGCAAGGCTCGTGGTGGCGGCGGTGGTGCGAAGAAGAAGCGCGCCGCTCCGGCCAGCAAGGAGAAGAAGGGGGCCCGTGCGGCCGGCGCAAAGAAGGCTGGCGGCGTGAAGGCGGCGACCGGTCGGAAGGCGGGCGCCGCCAAGAAGGCGTCTGCGGCGTCGGCCGCTCCCGCGGGTGCGAAGAAGGCGGCTGCGGCCAAGCCGGCCAAGGCCAAGTCGCCGTCGAAGGCGAAGAAGGCCGCCAAGGTTCCGACGAAGAAGCCGAAGGCGCCGCGCCCGAAGAAGGCGACGGCGACGCCGTCTAAGGCGAAGGCTTCGCCCAAGAAGAAGAAGTAAAAAGGGCAGGGAAGGGTTGGCGGTTGACACCGTCGCCTGGTGGCCGGCGCGCAACCAGAGGCTGTCGCGCGGTCCCGGACAAAAACAAAAACGGCCCTTCTCAGGGCCATCAAAGCACGTCGGGAAGGTGTTGATTGTCGTGTCGTGGTCGGTCGGTTGCCTTGTCTGTCTGTCTGTCTGTCTTGCTTGCTGGCGTTTGTTTGTTTCATGTGTGGATGGTGGTTGGATTGTGGGGTCGTTGGCGGGCGTGGGCGGCGGCGCGCGGTTGGTGTTACATACAGTGTATTTTACTTTTATTATTTTTACCTATTTATTTTGCGCCGCGTTTGTTTGTTTGTCTTGGTGGTGGTTTTGGAATAGTCTTTTTTGCTTTGCTTTGCTTTCCGGGCGTCACGTTTTGTGCCGTGGCCTGTGTGGGTGGCGCTATTGACGCTTGCGACTTGGCTCGGCCGGTGCGGTGCTTTGTTTTTTTTTTTTTGGAAACGGCGGCGCCGGGCCGGGCCGGGGGTGGGACGACTGGACTGGAGAGTGAGTGGGGAACTAGTCGTTGCGACCGACAAAGTTTTGCTCGCGACGGAGAGACGTTAGTGGCCCTGAAAAGGGCCGTTTTGTTTGTTTGGCGGTGTGCGGGTTTAGGCGCGCTCGCCGCGGATGCGGCGCGCGAGCTGGATGTCCTTGGGCATGATGGTGACTCGCTTGGCGTGGATTGCGCACAGGTTGGTGTCTTCGAAGAGGCCGACGAGGTAGGCCTCGCTGGCCTCCTGCAGGGCCATGACTGCGGAGCTCTGGAAGCGCAGGTCGGTCTTGAAGTCCTGGGCGATCTCGCGCACTAGGCGCTGGAATGGCAGCTTGCGGATGAGCAGCTCTGTGCTCTTCTGGTAGCGCCTGATTTCTCGCAGGGCGACGGTGCCCGGCCTGTAGCGGTGGGGCTTCTTGACGCCGCCGGTGGCGGGCGCGCTCTTCCTCGCCGCCTTGGTGGCGAGCTGTTTGCGCGGCGCCTTTCCGCCGGTGGACTTGCGGGCCGTTTGCTTTGTCCGGGCCATGGCTACTGCGGATGCGGATGCGGATGCGGCGTGGAGGATATGCGTGCGCGACGGCGTCCGGTGCTGCCTTGACAACGGGCCCGCGCGCCCCGGGTGCTGCGCTTATATGCCCTCGGTGCGCGGTGGTGGGGGGAGGGGAGGGCGGGCCGCGGGGCCCCAGAGTCTATATAGGGGGGCGGCGCGCGCGCTGGGCAGGGATCAAGACAGATCCGGTCCTTCGAACACAGGGGTTAAATACCCATCAGACCAGCTCTCTCTCTCTCTGGGCGCCACAACCGTAGCCGACTCGCTAGCGCCGGGTGAGGAGCTTGCCTTGCTTTCTGTTTTTTATATTATTGTGGTTGAGACGCTTGAAGAAGAAGAATGACAGGCCGCGGCAAGGGAGGAAAGGGGCTCGGCAAGGGTGGCGCCAAGCGGCACCGCAAGGTGTTGCGCGACAACATCCAGGGCATCACGAAGCCCGCGATCCGCCGCCTGGCGCGCAGGGGCGGCGTGAAGCGCATCTCTGGTCTGATCTACGAGGAGACGCGCGGAGTGCTGAAGGTGTTCCTGGAGAACGTGATCCGCGACGCGGTGACGTACACTGAGCACGCCAAGCGCAAGACTGTGACGGCCATGGACGTGGTGTACGCCCTGAAGAGGCAGGGGCGCACCCTGTACGGTTTCGGCGGTTAGGCGGTGTGAGACCGAAGGAAGGAAAGAGAGATAGATTGAAAAACGGCCCTTTTCAGGGCCACCACAGTGATCGGAAGTTGAAAAGTGCGAAAGAGTCTGTGTTGCTGGTTTTTCTTTTCCTTTTTAGTCTACTTGGCCTTTTAGTTTTGTTTGGAGTTTTTTTTGACGTGGTGTGCGGTGCGGTTGGGAGGGAAGGAAGCGTGCCCTTGCGTTGTGTGAGCTCCTTCCTTCCTTCCTTCCTTCCCCTCCCTCTTTGCTTGTATGCTTCTTGTCGGTGGATGGGCTGTGTGTTGCGGCGCGGCTGAGTGCCGAGGGGTTATTTTTGAGGTGTGTTGTTGTGCGCCACGTGTGCTGGTTAATGGTCGCGAGACTGTGCGTGCGTGGAGTGGAGTGGAGGAGGTGGCCAAGTACGTGTGTACAAGATGGCGGCGCCTGTGTGTGTAAGAAGGAAAAACCGTACACAGAAAGAGAGAGAGAGAGAGAGAGAGAGAGAGAGAGAAAAGTGGTGCGACGAACGACTGGAATTCTGCTTTGGACGTAGGTTTGTGTGGTGGCCCTGAAAAGGGCCGATTGTGTTTTGTTTTTTTGAGCCGAGGCGGCAAATGGCGCGCTGCGTGCCAAGGGAGCACGCGGCGGTTGCCGATTGCGCTGTCTCTCTTTTAGGCCTTCTTCTCGGTCTTCTTTGGCAGCAGGACGGCCTGGATGTTGGGCAGGACACCTCCCTGTGCGATGGTGACGCCCGACAAGAGCTTGTTGAGCTCCTCGTCGTTGCGTATGGCGAGCTGCAGGTGGCGCGGGATGATGCGCGTCTTCTTGTTGTCGCGGGCCGCGTTTCCGGCCAGCTCGAGCACCTCAGCCGCGAGGTACTCCATGACGGCGGCGAGGTAGACGGGCGCCCCGGCGCCGACGCGCTCGGCGTAGTTTCCCTTGCGCAGGAGGCGGTGGATTCTGCCGACCGGGAACTGGAGCCCAGCCCTGCTTGAGCGGGACTTTGACTTGCCCTTGACTTTGCCTCCCTTTCCGCGTCCGGACATGGCGATGGGCTAGTTTGGAAAGAAGCGAGAAAGAAAAGCACAACGCCCCGAACGGTGCGAGCCGCAGCGAGTCGAGCAGCGGAGTGCGTGCCGGCGCCGGCGACTACTGCATCTGCGCTTTCCTCACTTTCGAGGAAAGCGTATATGATGGAGGGTGTTGTCCTTCGGGACATTTCCTCCTCTATGTTTTTTGTTATTATTGTCTATGTTGTTTGGTATGTCGTTTTTTTTTTTTTAATTGTTGCAGTGAGTTTGTATTTCAGTGCTGCCTTGTAGGCTGTCTTAGTCGGTTAACATATGTTTTGGTCGTCTGTGTCTGTCCAGTGTTGTGTCGTACAGTCCCAAGTTTTTGATATGTCGGTTGTCTGATCTGGCGGAATTGTCGTAGAAACTTTCGGCCAGTTCTTTGAACCGCTCGTGGAGCGGAGGTATGCCAGCTGCTTCGTGTAGGTCAGCAGTGGGGAAGCGGAAGGGAAGGTGTAATGCCCTTTTAAGCGCCCGGTTTTGTACCGACTGGAGTTTGCGGAGATGCCAGTGAGCCGCATATCCCCAGACAGGGCAAGCGTACTCCATTATTGGCCGTATTAGTGAGCAGTACGTCCTGACTCCTATGTCAGCCGCTAGAGTGCTGTGGGTGTTGAGGATAGGATACAACATTTGCATCCTACCACTAGCTTTGCGGCGCAAGTCCTCGATGTGAGCCCTCCAGGTGAGCCTGGTGTCGAGAGTGACTCCAAGGTACCTGGCGGTACGTCGCCACGGAAGCTCTTGGCCGTTCAGCTTAAGCAGTAGCGGCTGACGGGCGGGAGCCCGCTTGCCCAGTTTCCGGGTGACCATTATGGCTTGAGTTTTGGTCTCGTTGATTGTGATGCGCCATTTTTTAGCCCAGCGGCCGGTCTCGTCCAGCGCTGTTTGCAGTCTTCGCGTAACCCTGTCTCTGTTGGGGTTACGTGTGAAGAACGCTGTGTCGTCGGCATACTGGGCAGTGTGCACCAGCGGTACGGTCGGGAGATCGGCAGTGTACAGGTTGTACAGTACCGGGCCCAGTACCGACCCCTGGGGCACGCCTGCCCTGATGCGCCGTTTAGTGGAAAGCGACGACTCGATCCTAACGGAGAAAGTCCTTTGGGAGAGATAGCTCGCGAGTAGCTTCACTATCGGACCTGGGAAGCCTTGGGAGAATAGTTTATAGAGGAGCCCGGTGTGCCAGACAGAGTCAAAGGCAGCGGCTACGTCGAGTAGCACTACCCCGCAGTAGCTTTTGCGATTGAAGCTTTCGGTAGCTGCTTCAACGACCCTCATTATTTGTTGGGGCGCGGAGTGTTCCTGCCGAAAACCGAACTGGAAGTCGGGCAGGATTTGTTGCGATATGACGTGGTCAAGAATGGGAATAAGTAGCAGGCGTTCGTAGATTTTGCTAAGGGTTGGCAAAAGGCTGATTGGTCGGTGGTTCTGCGGGAAAACCGGGTCTTTACCGGGTTTCGCGATTGCAACGACTTCTGCGTGTTTCCAGCACCTTGGAAACTTGCGGGAACGCGTGATCTCATTGAAGATGTTTACGATGCGGGCTATGGCTGGGGGAGGGAGGTGTTTCACTACTACGTTGTTGAGCTGGTCGTGGCCTGGGGCTCTTTTGTTGGGTAGCGATCTGATTACTCGATTCACGTCGTCGGGTGTGAAGAGCGGTGTGTTTTCTTCGTCGTCGTCGGCGTCGTCCGCCGCAAGGAATGTGGCGAGCTGACGTCGAACGACGGCTTCGTGGTCCCTGTCCTGCGCCTCTGCAGGGCGGAATTGTTTTTCAAAGGCATCTGCTAGTGCATTTGCCTTGTCTGAGGTGCTAAAGACAAGTCCGCGCTCGCCGTGCAGAGGTGGCAGTCTGGCGCGTCTTTTGGTGATCTGTTTGGTCGCCTGCCAGAGGCTATTGTCGTCCACGCGGAGGGCGGAAAGTCGCGCCGACCATTGCTGGTTGCGGTGCTCAGTGAGCGCGACCTTGAGCTCTCTTTGTAGGCGGTTCAGTAGCCTTCTAGTTGCGGGGTTTCTAGTGAGCTTCCACTCTTTAGCGATCCTGTTTTTGTTTCTGATTTGGGCAAGCAGGTGCGGCGGGAGTTGCTTAGCAGGGGGAGTGCCGTCCGGTGGCTGTGGTGTGGCCTCCTTAGCTGCTTGCAGGATCGTGCTGGTGAGGTCTTTGAGCGCCTGTTCTGCAGAGTCTGCAGTTGGAGGCGGGGCCTGGGCAATTGCTGCAGTTACGTCAGCTTTGAATTGCTCCCAGTTGGTGCGCTTGTATGAGAAGCGTTGTTGTTGGAGGGGTACCCAATCTCCAACGTCGACCTCGAGAATCACAGGATTGTGATCGGAAGACATTCGGTTGACCGATTGCGCGGTCACAAATCCTGTTATTCTTTTGGTGAGCGCAATATCGAGGACGTCCGCCCTCCCCCCATTTCTGGGGAAGTGGGTAGGCTCCTCTGGACCCCATATGTGAAAGTGGTGGGTGCGCGCGAGTCGTTGCAGTTGACGACCAGCTCTGTTTGAGTTTCGCGAGTGCCAGTCTGCATGTTTGGCGTTCAGGTCACCGCCGATGAAGAGTTTTCCACTGATTTGGCCTAGGGCTGCTATGTCGTCCTCTTCTAAAGTGTAGGAGGGAGGGCGATATGCTGCAACGATGGTGAGGGGCCCTGTGACAGTGGCAATCTCTAGTGCCACTGTTTCTATTTGCCTAGTTGCTGGTGGGTGTACCTGATGATGGGGGATTCCGCGTTTGACGTATGTTGCTACCCCGCCTCCTGCGGTGGGCCGGTCGGTCCTGTAGCAGTTGTAATTGGGTACCGACGCCCTTACACCTGGTTTTAGGTGTGTCTCGGCCACGGAGCGGAGCGCTTGACTGACTGACTGCGCGTGCCTGCCTGCCTGCCTGCCTGTTTGTTCGTGATGCCGCCCAAGACTAGCGGGAAAGCCGCCAAGAAGGCTGGCAAGGCGCAGAAGAACATTTCGAAGGGCGACAAGAAGAAGAAGCGCAAGAGGAAGGAGAGCTATGCCATCTACATCTACAAGGTGCTGAAGCAGGTGCACCCGGACACGGGCATCTCTTCGAAGGCGATGAGCATCATGAACAGCTTCGTGAACGACATTTTCGAGCGCATTGCGGCCGAGGCTTCTCGCCTGGCGCACTACAACAAGCGCTCGACCATCACGTCCCGCGAGATCCAGACCGCTGTGCGGCTCTTGCTGCCTGGCGAGCTGGCCAAGCACGCGGTGAGCGAGGGCACGAAGGCGGTGACCAAGTACACGAGCTCCAAGTAAGGAGGTGGCTCTTGGAAATGGGAGGCTCGTCCGCGGCGCGGCGAAGAAAAGAAAAAAAAAACGGCCCTTTTCAGGGCCACCAAAATGCCTTTGCGGGAAGGGCGGAATTGTTGTTGTTGTGAGCGGGTGGACGGCGGCACAGCTGTAGCTGTAGCTTGTGGTGTGGTGTGGTGCGGCGCCGGCGCCTTTGGTTTTGGTGTGACGTTGGGATACGCACTTTAGCCACAGCCGGGTCGTGGGCGTGGGTGTTTCGAGACGTGTTGGTGTTAGGGGGGCGGATCGCTGGAGTTGGCTTGTTTGATATATATATTTTTTTTTTTTTTTTGTCCCCTTTGTATGGTATGGCCGGAGGTGTGGAACGGAAAGCAAACCGCGATTGTCGGATGTCACACCGTTGGTGGCGAGGGTGAGAAACACGTTGCCGCCTACAGCTGCTTCTACGCCGAGCGGGTGGGTTAAGTTAGTTAGTTGGTTGGTTGGGCGACGTAAAAGTGGAGCGTGGAGGTGGTGTGTGTGAACGTGAGGAGACACGCATTGCATTGTATTTGTACGCGCGAGGTGAGTTAGGAGACCACGCGCCACGACGTACGGTGCCCTCTTTCGACCTGACGTCTGACGTCTGGTTTTTGTTTGTGGAGGCGGTGTCGTCATTCTGGATGTACGTGTATTTTCCGCTCAGTTGAGTGAGGTGACGCGAGACGACGGCGTCGGTGGTGTTTTTGTTTTGTTGTTGGCGCCCCGGGGATGAAGAGGGGCACCCGACGGTAACGAGAGGTTGCACTTTGTGATCGGTCGAATGTCCGGGGAGCGAGGAATAGGGTGGGGGGTTGAAAAGAAAACGCCAGTGTAGGGCAACGGGACGGTGAACGTTCCCGTGGTGTCGGAGGTGTGCAGTGGGGGGGAGGAAAAAAAAAAAAAAAAAAAAAAAAAAAAAAAAAAAAAAAAAAAAGCGCGTAACGGCGCGGCTGCCGTGGTGGAAACGTTCTCTCCAACTTTGGTGGTGTCCCCTGTGTGTTTTGTTGTTCTCTATATCGTGTGTCCCCTCGCACAAGACGCTCTCTGGGCGGGTTTGATTCATTCATTTTTGCATAGTCACGTAGCGTAGAATGGAATGCGCAAGAGTTGAGTGAGACTGGCGACGGTATATGGTCTGAGCAGCGTCAGCTGCACTGCACTCCCCGGAAAAGAATCTTGGATGCCGTGCTAACTGAAATTTGGTGGACGGGGTTCTCAAGGCTGTTTTCCTATTTTGTTGTTTGTTTGTTTGTCTCTAGTTGAGATGGTGAAATGACGTCGAAGAAGCAGTATTGCAAATACTGTTATGGAAATGCCCTAGTTTGATGAAAGGAAATGTGTGTTGAATACAGGATGGTAAAGACCAAGTGCGTTGAAAGAAACGTTGTGAAGGAACGAACGTTCCCTGAATTGGTTTCTTTTTGTTCCCGAGTTGTGTACAATGGACGACGGTTGTGCCATATCGCAGCATTGCATCATCCCCAGGTTTTATTTCAATTGAGCGATAAAAAAAGGAAACAGAGAAGAACAAGAACACTATCGAAATGGTCTATGGTGTGTGACCCACAATTGTTGTCTTTAAATCACTTACCCAACCATGTCGTAAAAATATTTTTTTTTTTTACAGTGGCTGCCGAATGACCTAGATGTAACAGAGAGAGAGAAACACATGGCGTGTCAGATGTTTGTTTTCTTTTCCCCCCCGTCAAGTGGCAAATGCGAACACCGTCAGCTGTAATTGACGATCGACACTAGTATGGCGCGAAAAGGGGGTGCGACCTGTGCAGTTGTGGGTGAAACTTTGGGTGATGGGCTGTCATGCGGCATCGCGTGCGTTCATTACCCCTCGGCGGCGGCGGCGGCGCCGCAGCTCCGTCCAGCTCGCGCTCTCGGAAACAACCGTCTCCGTCACTGCAATTTTCAAAGGGAAACCTGTGTGGCCGGTGGGGGTGTGTCAACCGTTGGCCTCAAGCTCCGCCGACAAAAAGTGTTGAGTGTATCCAGTGTGAGAGAGGTTGACGCTTTTCGTGGTGTGTGTGTGTGTGTGTGTGTGTGGCAATGTTTTGAAAAGTTTGCAACGTACGTTAAGAAGTGTTGACGCTGAAACTTGCGGGCTGTGTGGCCCTGGTGGTTGGCTGGCTGGAGACGCGGGCGTGTCCAGTCGGTCGGTTGTTGTGGCTGAAAGGTACGTATACGGTTCCGCCGTCCCGTCGGAACTGCGTCTGTCTGGAAGGTATGACGTGACGTGCAGTTTTTATTAGGTCAGCCCTTGTTGTGTATTGTTCCATTTGTTGCTCACTCGTCACCCGTATTTGGTGTGGCGATGTATGTGGACGTACTGCTGGATCAGTGTCAGGGTTTCCGTGGGAGGTGTTGGTTGGGTTGGATTTGCCTGACACGGCTGAGTCCGCAATTGGCCTGCCGTTCGTTGATGCGATATGTGGGTTCTGAGGAAGAATGTGTACGAGATAGTTGCCCCTGCCCTGCCCTTTCTTTCGCGTTCGTGTGTGCCCCCCTTGTTGTGTAGTGTGGGTTGAACATGGTTCTTTACCGAGTGGGGGGGAATGGGATGGACGGATCCGTTGCTGTTGCTGTCACCGTCAAGACAACGCACGCACGCACCCCTGTCCTACGAGAAGGTGTGTCAACCGGGGTTTCGGTAGTCGTGTGTGTAGGGGACGGGGAGAAGCAAAGTGGAGAGTGCGGCACGGGCAGAGAGTGGAATTGGGGCGCGTTGATGTTGGGAAACATCCCCCAAGGGTTGCGGGATGATGTGGCGGTGAGAGCGGGGGGCGGGGGAGAAAAGAAAAGCGAAAAAGAACTAAGGAAGAGGAGGAGGCGTGCGTGTGCGCAGTGGCGGGGCCCCAAAGACCTGTCGTGTGGTGTCGGCCGAACGCGTGTGCGGGGCAGCGTCGGCACGGAGAGAGAGAGAGAGAGAGAGAGAGAGAGAGAGAGAGAGAGAGAGAGAGAGAGAGAGAGAGCGAGCTGGTCTGATGGGTATTTTTTTACCCCCTGTACTCGAAGGACCGGATCTGTCCTTGATCCCTGCCTTCTGTCTGATTATGTTGGGTAACAAAATGATGGGATGATAGGGTCTCTTGGGTGTGTGTAGATGTTTGTTGTTTGAGTGAGTGTTATGGTGTTTGTATTTTATTTTTGTTTATCATGGTATGTTGTAGTTTGTGGTGTTTTGTCGTGATGGGAAATGTCGTTCTTGGGTCGGGTGGATTTTGTCCCAGATTTCTGATGAGTGGGTGGTTCGAATCCGTGGTTTGGTGGGAAAAAAAAAAAAAACTTTATGGATTTTTGTTTGGATGATTTCCGGGATTTTGAGTATGTTATGGTTTGTGTATATGTCTCGGTTTGTCTGGTACCGGCCGGCATCAGCAGCAATTCTGAATTATTTGTTGTGCACCCTTTTTTTTACTCTTGTTATGTTGGTGTCTGCGGCCATTGACCAGATTTTCAGAGCCGTAAGTGATGGCTGGTTCCTATGACGGTTTTGAAGATTTTCTTTTTGGCGCGCATATTTATTCTGTTTCCTTTGATGATTGGGCACAGTCTGAATATTGCTGGTGCAGCCTTGTTACAAACGTGTGTAACGTGGTCTCTAAATGTCAACCTCTTGTCCAGCTTGATGCCTAGATACTTTATTGTGCCTGACCATGGAAGATTGTTATTTCTGAGGCGTATACGCAGGTTAGGAGGTATTCTTTTTGAATGTGAATCGTATTGTATTGCTTGGGTTTTCTCCGCGTTTATTGTTTTTTTGGTTAGCCCATTTCTGGATGGATTGTAGGTGTTGCTCTATTTTTGTGACTCTATATTGCAGGTTAGAACTGCTGCGGTAGACTGCAGTGTCGTCTGCAAATAGTGACAAGTGTCCTCCCAGCTGTTTGTTTGTGTATATTGAGTAGAGAATGGGCCCCAGCACTGAGCCTTGCGGGACTCCAGCCTCTATGGATCTAGTGTTACTTGCCGCTCCTGGTACATGGACATAGAATGCTCTGTTGCGGAGAAAAGAAGCAATAATGTGGATGGGGCAGTTGTACTGGTGGAGCTTGTAGATAAGGCGTTATCCGAATGCTTTTCCAATGTCAAGCAGGACTGCTCCAGTACTGTGTCTAATGTTTCTGGCCTGACATATGTGCTCGACTAGTCTGGTCACCCGGTGGGTGGTGCTGTGTTCTTCGCGGAATCGGAATTGTTGTGGGATGATTATGTTGTTATCCTTTAAGAATTGAATTTCTTCAGTTCAGTTTGAATGAGCTTTCCGAGGACCTTTCCAAGGAAGTTGGCCTATAGTTTTGCGGAAATAATAAGTCCTTGTTTGGCTTTGGTAATGTGATGACTCGGGCCTGTTTCCAAGTAGTTTAGTCTGAAGCAAGCATTATATACTGATGTTAGATAGATAATTGATAGTTGCTGGAGGTAGGTGATGTAGTAGTTGCGGTTTGATGGAATCTGGGCCTGATGCCTTCTTAGGATGTGTGTATGTTTGTGATGTGATAAGATACGGGGTTTCTGCGTTTATTGGATTGTGAAAGATGTTCTGATCGGGGCACTTAGGATGCGGTTTTACCCTTCTGAGTACCATTTCCTGGTGGTCATCAGTTTCGCCATCTACCGCTTCTGGTGCTTGGAATTGCCTTTCTAGTGAATCCGCCAGTGCTTCAGCTCGGTCTGTGGGGTCGTTCCTTCCCCATGTAGATGTAGATGTTTCGTGTTTAGTTTACGAGTTTTAAGAAATTTCCAGAATTTTTCCTGGTCCCTTTCTGCTTCTCGTAACGTTTCCTCCCACGCCTCGCTACGGTGGTTTTCGGAGCTCTCTTTTTGATCCTCCCGGCCAATTGCTCTGATTTTCGTCGGTCGGCTGGGTCCCTGTAGTTTCTGGCGCGCGCGGGCTGCGGTTGGCGCCTTTGGTGGCAACGGCCGGGGCAAGCAGCGGTGTGTGGTGTGGTGCGGGGCGGGCAGGGGCAGTGGCAGTGGTGGTTGACGGATGGCCTGGGGGCCGAAAAACGGGCCGGCCGGCGGACGGCGGACGGATGTTGAGAGAGGCGGCGCGCACGCGTCTCGCGCGGACACAGGCGCCACAGCGTTGATTGGAAGGAGGTGCGGTGCGGTGCGGGGATGGGCCCAGGAAAAAAGACGGTCGTGGCCCCTGTCTTGGGTGCGTGTCGACGTCAGCACCGTCGGTGTGGTGTGGTGTGGTGTGGTGTGGTGTGGTGTGGGCAGGGAGGGGGGGAAAAGCGGGCTGCGGGCTGCGGGCTGCGGAGGGAATGGTGGTGGGGAGTAGGCACACATGTGGGCGGGCGCAAAATCGGCCGGTGCCCGTAAACCGCGGCGGGATATTGGGTGGAAAAGAGGGAAATTGTAGAAAGGAAAACAAGCGGAGGGGGCGAATGTGGTGGGGTGGGGGGACGGGCGGGGGCGAGGCGACAGCTTGCTTTTTCTTTTTCATTTTATTCTGTTGTAGTGTTTTTGTTTTTTTGTTTTTTTGCGTGTGTGTGGCCTTGGAGAGGCTGGTCTTGTCTGGCTTACGCTTTGGGTGCGTGTGTTGGTACTTTTTCGTTTTTTCTTGTTCTGCAGAGCAGGGGCGGGGCGGTGGGTACGGCTGGCTGGCTGTGCCCAGAGGAGGAGGAGGAGACGCTGGCGGCGGGCCCGGCTCCTGGGGCTGCTGTTGCATGCGCTGTGCAAAGAAAGGAAGAGTGGGTTTGTTTGGCTGGTTGAAGTGCATTATTTAAGTGTGGGCTTGCCGGCCTGGCTCCGATGCGCAGGTAGATAGATGCCGGCGGCGACCGCAGGCAGGCGCGTTGTGTGTACAGAGGGACGAGCCATGTGTTTTGCAAGCAGGACGTGGCGTGCCGAGTGGAGAGGAGGCGGCGGCTCGGCCCGGTTCGGCCCGGTCCGGCGGTGCCGCGCTGTTGTCGCGGACGTGAGCGCCCCCTGGCGGGCGGGTGGTTGGCGGCGGCGTGGTGGACGCGTGTGGCAGTTGTGTGCACGGGTTGCTTGGGCGAGTGAGCAGTGGCTGGCGGTGTTGGCGCGTCGTCGGGGAGGTACGTGTTGCGGCCGCGTCTGCTGCGCGCTGCGTCGTTGTGTCGACTGTGTGTGGGCGTGGGCACGTGTGCTCTGCCGAGGGCGTCGTAAAAAAGTGGGTCGCGGTGTGCGTGCGTAGCCCGTGATGATGTATTGTGCGTCGCGCCGTTGTGTGCGAAACGGATGCCGAGAGGTGTGTGGTAAGTGCGAAGCGCGAATGTGCGGCGTTTGGCGGTTTCGGTGTGTTTTCTGTTTTTGCGGCGTGAGAGTGGGGCTGGCTGGCTGGCTGTTGTTGGTTGCCTTGTGTGTGTAGGTTGATGGCGCGACGCGGAGGGGACGCCGTTTGCTGCGTGCCTTGCCTCGCGTGTGTTGGCGCGCCGTGCATGTGTTTGGGTCGTGGGGGCGGTGTTTTTGTTTGTATTTGGATTTTCATTTTTTGGCGTGTTGTGTCGTGTATGGCAAGGGCGAGAGGAGTAGTGCGGTAGTGGTAGTGCAGTAGTGTCGTTGCGGCACGGGCGTCTGGTGGGGCTGTGCGTCGTGGCGGGGAAGGTGTGTAGGTTGCGGCGATGCGGCGAGCCCAGCCCGTCGTTTGACGGTGTGCCGGGTGAGTTGCGCTGCGAATCGAGTGTGGCGGGAAGGGAGCTGCGTGGCGCCTGCGTCCGTTGGCAGCAGGGGCTGTGCTTTTGAGAGTTTGTTTGATTTCGGGACGACGACGACGACGACGACGACGACGACGACGACTGGTTGGTTGGTTGGTTGGTGGGTGGGGTGGCGTGCGCGTTTGTCGTACTGGGCGAGTCGATTGCCTGCCGGCTGGCGAAAGGTGCGCCGCCGCCCGTCTCGCGCTCTGTGTTTTTTTTTTTTTTTTTTTTTTTCTCTCTCTCTCTCTCTGTGTGTGTCGGCTGCGTTTTGTTTGCGGTGCGCGCGAAAACGGTGGTGCCGAAAGTGTGCCGGCGTGGCGTTGCGACCGCGACGAGCCGCGGGCGCGCCATTTGGCTGGTGTTGCGTGAAGAGCGGCTGTGTACGGGTAGTGGCTGTAGCCGTACGTGTACGTGCATCCGGCCCGGCCGCCAGCCCAGCCCAGCCCAGCCGAGTCGGGTGAGCGGAGGCCGACACGTGGTGGTGCTCTGTGCTCTCTCGGCTCGGGGGGGTTTGTGTGTGTGCGTGCGTGTGTGTGTGTCTCGTTCGCTCTCCGGAATCTGCTTGTTCTGCTGATCCCCGCCTGTCGGCGTCGTTTATTTTTACTTATTTATTTTTTACCTGTTGTTTGTTTTTCGACGTCGTCTTGCAGTTTTGTCCTTTGCGGCGTGCCGACGACCCGCCGCGCGACCTTATGAAACCCCAAAGCGTGGCGTGGCGTGGCGTGGCCGAGCCGCAGCAGCTAAGGGGGTGCGGCCGCCTCGACGCCTTAACCTCCTAAACTTCTTTAAGCCCCTTAACGCAGCCACCTAAACTAACGTAACCTAACCTAAGCTCTTAGGCCAACCCCCAAGTCGCCTTAACCTAACGTACGTGACCGCAACCTTAGCTTAACGCCTACGTTAAGACGTGACGTCACGTCAACGCTTAACCTAACCCTGACGCCTTCTTAGCCTAACGTTGACGTAACCTAAGGTAAGGTAACCGTTGAAAGAAAGAAACCACCTTTGTTTTTGACGTTGAGGCGTGTAAGGTCGGCTGTGAGGGCAGATTCGGTGTGTCTGTAGTTGGGGCTGGCTGGTAATTTATTTTGTTTGTTTGTTTATCGTTGTTTTGTTTTCGCCTGTGGCGGGGGGGTTGGCGCTCCGTCGGCCGGTGCCATGTTGCGCAGGCGGCGATCGTAAAAAAGTAAAAAAAAAAAAAGGAAAAAGAAAAAAAAAATGTGTTGGAAGGGCTGTGGGTGTTGGCGGGCGAGGCGAGAGGAGGAGGACGGCCCGCGGCCGTGGCCCGACGGCTGCGGGCCGATCGGGAAAACGGCGGAAGGCGATGGGGCGGCGGAGGTGCGTTTGTGCACGGCCGTCATCGCCGCACGACTCGGCTCGTGTGGCTGTGGCGCCGGCCGCGGTGGCCGGGCTGCCGCGGCGACGGTGTGGGAGTTTTGACGAAGGTTTGGCCATTGTGGCGGGTCGTCGGCTGGGGCTGTGGGGGCGGCATTTGGGCGGGGGCGGCGATTCTCGGCGGGCCGACCCAGGCTGTGGCGCGCGGTGGCTGCAGTTTGGCCGTGGTTTGCGGCGCCGCCGCGGCGACTGGTTGGCGACCGTGGTGTCGGTGTGTGTAGCCCCATCCTCGGTGGTTTGAATGGCGCGGGTGGTTGCGGCGCAGGTTGGGGGCTGCTCCGCGCAGGCTGTCGGACGTTGGGCGGTAGCAAGCGCGGGAGGCGCGGCGCGGCGGCGCGGCGGCGCGCCGAGTGGCGGCCGCTCTCTCGGCCGTCCGCGCCCGCCCGCGACACTGGCTGGGCCAGGCGCGTGCGCGGCTATTCTCTGCTGCGCGCCCCTCGCTGTTGTGCGTCGTCGAAGGAGAGAAGGAAGCGAAACCAAGGGGAAAAAAGAAAAGAGAACAAGCAAAAGATGGCAGACCAGGCGGCTACGAACGAGACTGCCGCGGCACCCGCCGCCACCGGCACTACGAAGAAGGCCAAGTCTGCGTCGTCTGCGAAGAAGCCGCGCGCCAAGCCTGCGCACCCGCGCACCTCTGAGATGGTGACGGCCGCCATCAAGAGTCTGAAGGAGCGCGGCGGGTCGTCGCTGCAGGCGATCAAGAAGTACATTGCCGCGCACTACAAGCTGGACGCGGAGAAGCTGGCGCCCTTTATCAAGAAGTACCTCAAGTCGGCCGTCGTGGCTGGCGAGCTGGTGCAGACGAAGGGGAAGGGCGCGTCGGGCTCTTTCAAGCTTGCCGGCGCCGGCGGCGGGGCGGCCGAGGGCGGCAAGGCTCGTGGTGGCGGCGGTGGTGCGAAGAAGAAGCGCGCCGCTCCGGCCAGCAAGGAGAAGAAGGGGGCCCGTGCGGCCGGCGCAAAGAAGGCTGGCGGCGTGAAGGCGGCGACCGGTCGGAAGGCGGGCGCCGCCAAGAAGGCGTCTGCGGCGTCGGCCGCTCCCGCGGGTGCGAAGAAGGCGGCTGCGGCCAAGCCGGCCAAGGCCAAGTCGCCGTCGAAGGCGAAGAAGGCCGCCAAGGTTCCGACGAAGAAGCCGAAGGCGCCGCGCCCGAAGAAGGCGACGGCGACGCCGTCTAAGGCGAAGGCTTCGCCCAAGAAGAAGAAGTAAAAAGGGCAGGGAAGGGTTGGCGGTTGACACCGTCGCCTGGTGGCCGGCGCGCAACCAGAGGCTGTCGCGCGGTCCCGGACAAAAACAAAAACGGCCCTTCTCAGGGCCATCAAAGCACGTCGGGAAGGTGTTGATTGTCGTGTCGTGGTCGGTCGGTTGCCTTGTCTGTCTGTCTGTCTGTCTTGCTTGCTGGCGTTTGTTTGTTTCATGTGTGGATGGTGGTTGGATTGTGGGGTCGTTGGCGGGCGTGGGCGGCGGCGCGCGGTTGGTGTTACATACAGTGTATTTTACTTTTATTATTTTTACCTATTTATTTTGCGCCGCGTTTGTTTGTTTGTCTTGGTGGTGGTTTTGGAATAGTCTTTTTTGCTTTGCTTTGCTTTCCGGGCGTCACGTTTTGTGCCGTGGCCTGTGTGGGTGGCGCTATTGACGCTTGCGACTTGGCTCGGCCGGTGCGGTGCTTTGTTTTTTTTTTTTTGGAAACGGCGGCGCCGGGCCGGGCCGGGGGTGGGACGACTGGACTGGAGAGTGAGTGGGGAACTAGTCGTTGCGACCGACAAAGTTTTGCTCGCGACGGAGAGACGTTAGTGGCCCTGAAAAGGGCCGTTTTGTTTGTTTGGCGGTGTGCGGGTTTAGGCGCGCTCGCCGCGGATGCGGCGCGCGAGCTGGATGTCCTTGGGCATGATGGTGACTCGCTTGGCGTGGATTGCGCACAGGTTGGTGTCTTCGAAGAGGCCGACGAGGTAGGCCTCGCTGGCCTCCTGCAGGGCCATGACTGCGGAGCTCTGGAAGCGCAGGTCGGTCTTGAAGTCCTGGGCGATCTCGCGCACTAGGCGCTGGAATGGCAGCTTGCGGATGAGCAGCTCTGTGCTCTTCTGGTAGCGCCTGATTTCTCGCAGGGCGACGGTGCCCGGCCTGTAGCGGTGGGGCTTCTTGACGCCGCCGGTGGCGGGCGCGCTCTTCCTCGCCGCCTTGGTGGCGAGCTGTTTGCGCGGCGCCTTTCCGCCGGTGGACTTGCGGGCCGTTTGCTTTGTCCGGGCCATGGCTACTGCGGATGCGGATGCGGATGCGGCGTGGAGGATATGCGTGCGCGACGGCGTCCGGTGCTGCCTTGACAACGGGCCCGCGCGCCCCGGGTGCTGCGCTTATATGCCCTCGGTGCGCGGTGGTGGGGGGAGGGGAGGGCGGGCCGCGGGGCCCCAGAGTCTATATAGGGGGGGCGGCGCGCGCGCTGGGCGCCACAACCGTAGCCGACTCGCTAGCGCCGGGTGAGGAGCTTGCCTTGCTTTCTGTTTTTTATATTATTGTGGTTGAGACGCTTGAAGAAGAAGAATGACAGGCCGCGGCAAGGGAGGAAAGGGGCTCGGCAAGGGTGGCGCCAAGCGGCACCGCAAGGTGTTGCGCGACAACATCCAGGGCATCACGAAGCCCGCGATCCGCCGCCTGGCGCGCAGGGGCGGCGTGAAGCGCATCTCTGGTCTGATCTACGAGGAGACGCGCGGAGTGCTGAAGGTGTTCCTGGAGAACGTGATCCGCGACGCGGTGACGTACACTGAGCACGCCAAGCGCAAGACTGTGACGGCCATGGACGTGGTGTACGCCCTGAAGAGGCAGGGGCGCACCCTGTACGGTTTCGGCGGTTAGGCGGTGTGAGACCGAAGGAAGGAAAGAGAGATAGATTGAAAAACGGCCCTTTTCAGGGCCACCACAGTGATCGGAAGTTGAAAAGTGCGAAAGAGTCTGTGTTGCTGGTTTTTCTTTTCCTTTTTAGTCTACTTGGCCTTTTAGTTTTGTTTGGAGTTTTTTTTGACGTGGTGTGCGGTGCGGTTGGGAGGGAAGGAAGCGTGCCCTTGCGTTGTGTGAGCTCCTTCCTTCCTTCCTTCCTTCCCCTCCCTCTTTGCTTGTATGCTTCTTGTCGGTGGATGGGCTGTGTGTTGCGGCGCGGCTGAGTGCCGAGGGGTTATTTTTGAGGTGTGTTGTTGTGCGCCACGTGTGCTGGTTAATGGTCGCGAGACTGTGCGTGCGTGGAGTGGAGTGGAGGAGGTGGCCAAGTACGTGTGTACAAGATGGCGGCGCCTGTGTGTGTAAGAAGGAAAAACCGTACACAGAAAGAGAGAGAGAGAGAGAGAGAGAGAGAGAGAGAAAAGTGGTGCGACGAACGACTGGAATTCTGCTTTGGACGTAGGTTTGTGTGGTGGCCCTGAAAAGGGCCGATTGTGTTTTGTTTTTTTGAGCCGAGGCGGCAAATGGCGCGCTGCGTGCCAAGGGAGCACGCGGCGGTTGCCGATTGCGCTGTCTCTCTTTTAGGCCTTCTTCTCGGTCTTCTTTGGCAGCAGGACGGCCTGGATGTTGGGCAGGACACCTCCCTGTGCGATGGTGACGCCCGACAAGAGCTTGTTGAGCTCCTCGTCGTTGCGTATGGCGAGCTGCAGGTGGCGCGGGATGATGCGCGTCTTCTTGTTGTCGCGGGCCGCGTTTCCGGCCAGCTCGAGCACCTCAGCCGCGAGGTACTCCATGACGGCGGCGAGGTAGACGGGCGCCCCGGCGCCGACGCGCTCGGCGTAGTTTCCCTTGCGCAGGAGGCGGTGGATTCTGCCGACCGGGAACTGGAGCCCAGCCCTGCTTGAGCGGGACTTTGACTTGCCCTTGACTTTGCCTCCCTTTCCGCGTCCGGACATGGCGATGGGCTAGTTTGGAAAGAAGCGAGAAAGAAAAGCACAACGCCCCGAACGGTGCGAGCCGCAGCGAGTCGAGCAGCGGAGTGCGTGCCGGCGCCGGCGGGGTGGGGGTCCTTTATGGGCTCGGGTGCGGCGGCCGGTTGCGCGCGCGCCCCATTGGTCGGCGGCCGCAGCAGGGCGAGCTGGTAAAGGTGCGGCGTCGGCGTGCGGCGGGTGCCACTGTGTGGGGAGACGCTGACTGGAGCGGAGCGCTTGACTGACTGACTGCGCGTGCCTGCCTGCCTGCCTGCCTGTTTGTTCGTGATGCCGCCCAAGACTAGCGGGGAAAGCCGCCAAGAAGGCTGGCAAGGCGCAGAAGAACATTTCGAAGGGCGACAAGAAGAAGAAGCGCAAGAGGAAGGAGAGCTATGCCATCTACATCTACAAGGTGCTGAAGCAGGTGCACCCGGACACGGGCATCTCTTCGAAGGCGATGAGCATCATGAACAGCTTCGTGAACGACATTTTCGAGCGCATTGCGGCCGAGGCTTCTCGCCTGGCGCACTACAACAAGCGCTCGACCATCACGTCCCGCGAGATCCAGACCGCTGTGCGGCTCTTGCTGCCTGGCGAGCTGGCCAAGCACGCGGTGAGCGAGGGCACGAAGGCGGTGACCAAGTACACGAGCTCCAAGTAAGGAGGTGGCTCTTGGAAATGGAGGCTCGTCCGCGGCGCGGCGAAGAAAAGAAAAAAAAAAACGGCCCTTTTCAGGGCCACCAAAATGCCTTTGCGGGAAGGGCGGAATTGTTGTTGTTGTGAGCGGGTGGACGGCGGCACAGCTGTAGCTGTAGCTTGTGGTGTGGTGTGGTGCGGCGCCGGCGCCTTTGGTTTTGGTGTGACGTTGGGATACGCACTTTAGCCACAGCCGGGTCGTGGGCGTGGGTGTTTCGAGACGTGTTGGTGTTAGGGGGGCGGATCGCTGGAGTTGGCTTGTTTGATATATATATTTTTTTTTTTTTTTTTGTCCCCTTTGTATGGTGTATATGGCCGGAGGTGTGGAACGGAAAGCAAACCGCGATTGTCGGATGTCACACCGTTGGTGGCGAGGGTGAGAAACACGTTGCCGCCTACAGCTGCTTCTACGCCGAGCGGGTGGGTTAAGTTAGTTAGTTGGTTGGTTGGGCGACGTAAAAGTGGAGCGTGGAGGTGGTGTGTGTGAACGTGAGGAGACACGCATTGCATTGTATTTGTACGCGCGAGGTGAGTTAGGAGACCACGCGCCACGACGTACGGTGCCCTCTTTCGACCTGACGTCTGACGTCTGGTTTTTGTTTGTGGAGGCGGTGTCGTCATTCTGGATGTACGTGTATTTTCCGCTCAGTTGAGTGAGGTGACGCGAGACGACGGCGTCGGTGGTGTTTTTGTTTTGTTGTTGGCGCCCCCGGGGATGAAGAGGGGCACCCGACGGTAACGAGAGGTTGCACTTTGTGATCGGTCGAATGTCCGGGGAGCGAGGAATAGGGTGGGGGGTTGAAAAGAAAACGCCAGTGTAGGGCAACGGGACGGTGAACGTTCCCGTGGTGTCGGAGGTGTGCAGTGGGGGGGAGGAAAAAAAAAAAAAAAAAAAAAAAAAAAAAAAAAAAAAAAAAAAAAGCGCGTAACGGCGCGGCTGCCGTGGTGGAAACGTTCTCTCCAACTTTGGTGGTGTCCCCTGTGTGTTTTGTTGTTCTCTATATCGTGTGTCCCCTCGCACAAGACGCTCTCTGGGCGGGTTTGATTCATTCATTTTTGCATAGTCACGTAGCGTAGAATGGAATGCGCAAGAGTTGAGTGAGACTGGCGACGGTATATGGTCTGAGCAGCGTCAGCTGCACTGCACTCCCCGGAAAAGAATCTTGGATGCCGTGCTAACTGAAATTTGGTGGACGGGGTTCTCAAGGCTGTTTTTCCTATTTTGTTGTTTGTTTGTTTGTCTCTAGTTGAGATGGTGAAATGACGTCGAAGAAGCAGTATTGCAAATACTGTTATGGAAATGCCCTAGTTTGATGAAAGGAAATGTGTGTTGAATACAGGATGGTAAAGACCAAGTGCGTTGAAAGAAACGTTGTGAAGGAACGAACGTTCCCTGAATTGGTTTCTTTTTGTTCCCGAGTTGTGTACAATGGACGACGGTTGTGCCATATCGCAGCATTGCATCATCCCCAGGTTTTATTTCAATTGAGCGATAAAACACGCGATCTAGTGTAGAACAAGAACACTATCGAAATGGTCTATGGTGTGTGACCCACAATTGTTGTCTTTAAATCACTTACCCAACCATGTCGTAAAAATATTTTTTTTTTTTACAGTGGCTGCCGAATGACCTAGATGTAACAGAGAGAGAGAAACACATGGCGTGTCAGATGTTTGTTTTCTTTTCCCCCCCGTCAAGTGGCAAATGCGAACACCGTCAGCTGTAATTGACGATCGACACTAGTATGGCGCGAAAAGGGGGTGCGACCTGTGCAGTTGTGGGTGAAACTTTGGGTGATGGGCTGTCATGCGGCATCGCGTGCGTTCATTACCCCTCGGCGGCGGCGGCGGCGCCGCAGCTCCGTCCAGCTCGCGCTCTCGGAAACAACCGTCTCCGTCACTGCAATTTTCAAAGGGAAACCTGTGTGGCCGGTGGGGGGTGTGTCAACCGTTGGCCTCAAGCTCCGCCGACAAAAAGTGTTGAGTGTATCCAGTGTGAGAGAGGTTGACGCTTTTCGTGGTGTGTGTGTGTGTGTGTGTGTGTGGCAATGTTTTGAAAAGTTTGCAACGTACGTTAAGAAGTGTTGACGCTGAAACTTGCGGGCTGTGTGGCCCTGGTGGTTGGCTGGCTGGAGACGCGGGCGTGTCCAGTCGGTCGGTTGTTGTGGCTGAAAGGTACGTATACGGTTCCGCCGTCCCGTCGGAACTGCGTCTGTCTGGAAGGTATGACGTGACGTGCAGTTTTTATTAGGTCAGCCCTTGTTGTGTATTGTTCCATTTGTTGCTCACTCGTCACCCGTATTTGGTGTGGCGATGTATGTGGACGTACTGCTGGATCAGTGTCAGGGTTTCCGTGGGAGGTGTTGGTTGGGTTGGATTTGCCTGACACGGCTGAGTCCGCAATTGGCCTGCCGTTCGTTGATGCGATATGTGGGTTCTGAGGAAGAATGTGTACGAGATAGTTGCCCCTGCCCTGCCCTTTCTTTCGCGTTCGTGTGTGCCCCCCCTTGTTGTGTAGTGTGGGTTGAACATGGTTCTTTACCGAGTGGGGGGGAATGGGATGGACGGATCCGTTGCTGTTGCTGTCACCGTCAAGACAACGCACGCACGCACCCCTGTCCTACGAGAAGGTGTGTCAACCGGGGTTTCGGTAGTCGTGTGTGTAGGGGACGGGGAGAAGCAAAGTGGAGAGTGCGGCACGGGCAGAGAGTGGAATTGGGGCGCGTTGATGTTGGGAAACATCCCCAAGGGTTGCGGGATGATGTGGCGGTGAGAGCGGGGGGCGGGGGAGAAAAGAAAAGCGAAAAAGAACTAAGGAAGAGGAGGAGGCGTGCGTGTGCGCAGTGGCGGGGCCCCAAAGACCTGTCGTGTGGTGTCGGCCGAACGCGTGTGCGGGGCAGCGTCGGCACGGAGAGAGAGAGAGAGAGAGAGAGAGAGAGAGAGAGAGAGAGGAGAGAGAGAGAGAGAGAGCGAGCTGGTCTGATGGGTATTTTTTTACCCCCTGTACTCGAAGGACCGGATCTGTCCTTGATCCCTGCCTTCTGTCTGATTATGTTGGGTAACAAAATGATGGGATGATAGGGTCTCTTGGGTGTGTGTAGATGTTTGTTGTTTGAGTGAGTGTTATGGTGTTTGTATTTTATTTTTGTTTATCATGGTATGTTGTAGTTTGTGGTGTTTTGTCGTGATGGGAAATGTCGTTCTTGGGTCGGGTGGATTTTGTCCCAGATTTCTGATGAGTGGGTGGTTCGAATCCGTGGTTTGGTGGGAAAAAAAAAAAAAAACTTTATGGATTTTTGTTTGGATGATTTCCGGATTTTGAGTATGTTATGGTTTGTGTATATGTCTCGGTTTGTTCTGGTACCGGCCGGGCATCAGCAGCAATTCTGAATTATTTGTTGTGCACCCTTTTTTTTACTCTTGTTATGTTGGTGTCTGCGGCCATTGACCAGATTTTCAGAGCCGTAAGTGATGGCTGTTCCTATGACGGTTTTGAAGATTTTCTTTTTGGCGCGCATATTTATTCTGTTTCCTTTGATGATTGGGCACAGTCTGAATATTGCTGGTGCAGCCTTGTTACAAACGTGTGTAACGTGGTCTCTAAATGTCAACCTCTTGTCCAGCTTGATGCCTAGATACTTTATTGTGCCTGACCATGGAAGATTGTTATTTCTGAGCGTATACGCAGGTTAGGAGGTATTCTTTTTGAATGTGAATCGTATTGTATTGCTTGGGTTTTCTCCGCGTTTATTGTTTTTTTTGGTTAGCCCATTTCTGGATGGATTGTAGGTGTTGCTCTATTTTTGTGACTCTATATTGCAGGTTAGAACTGCTGCGGTAGACTGCAGTGTCGTCTGCAAATAGTGACAAGTGTCCTCCCAGCTGTTTGTTTGTGTATATTGAGTAGAGAAATGGGCCCCAGCACTGAGCCTTGCGGGACTCCAGCCTCTATGGATCTAGTGTTACTTGCCGCTCCTGGTACATGGGACATAGAATGCTCTGTTGCGGAGAAAAGAAGCAATAATACATTAACACGCGATCTAGTGT
>NW_026062864.1:17500-20000 GCF_023897955.1 Schistocerca gregaria | reverse complement strand
GAACCAACCCACCACCTGACACCAGCCAAACGTACATCCTGATTTGACACATCTCTGGCAACCTAACCCACGTTGGCCCTTAACCTAACCCACGTTGGCCCTTAACCTAACCCACGTTGGCCCTTAACCTAACCCACGTTGGCCCTTAACCTAACCCACGTTGGCCCTTAACCTAACCCACATTGGCCCTTAACCTAACCCACGTTGGCCCTTAACCTAACCCACGTTGGCCCTTAACCTAACCCACGTTGGCCCTTAACCTAACCCACGTTGGCCCTTAACCTAACCCACGTTGGCCCTTAACCTAACCCACGTTGGCCCTTAACCTAACCCACGTTGGCCCTTAACCTAACCCACGTTGGCCCTTAACCTAACCCACGTTGGCCCTTAACCTAACCCACGTTGGCCCTTAACCTAACCCACGTTGGCCCTTAACCTAACCCACGTTGGCCCCTTAACCTAACCCACGTTGGCCCTTAACCTAACCCACGTTGGCCCCTTAACCTAACCCACGTTGGCACCTTAACCTAAGTTACGCTGCACCTTAACCCAAGTTACGCTGCACCTTAACCCAAGTTACGCTGCACCTTAACCCAAGTTACGCTGCACCTTAACCCAAGTTACGCTGCACCTTAACCCAAGTTACGCTGCACCTTAACCCAAGTTACGCTGCACCTTAACCCAAGTTACGCTGCACCTTAACCCAAGTTACGCTGCACCTTAACCCAAGTTACGCTGCACCTTAACCCAAGTTACGCTGCACCTTAACCCAAGTTACGCTGCACCTTAACCCAAGTTACGCTGCACCTTAACCCAAGTTACGCTGCACCTTAACCCAAGTTACGCTGCACCTTAACCCAAGTTACGCTGCACCTTAACCCAAGTTACGCTGCACCTTAACCCAAGTTACGCTGCACCTTAACCCAAGTTACGCTGCACCTTAACCCAAGTTACGCTGCACCTTAACCCAAGTTACGCTGCACCTTAACCCAAGTTACGCTGCACCTTAACCTAACTTACGCTGCACCTTAACCTAACTTACGCTGCACCTTAACCTAACTTACGCTGCACCTTAACCTAACTTACGCTGCACCTTAACCTAACTTACGCTGCACCTTAACCTAACTTACGCTGCACCTTAACCTAACTTACGCTGCACCTTAACCTAACTTACACTGCACCTTAACTGTCACATGTAACGTCACAGGAATGTAGCTTTGCCTAACAGCAACCCTCTGAACATAGTTCACTGCTTGGATCCTCTGGTGTCATGTGTATTTCTTGATGCCATGGTGCGTACCCTCACATAAAGGTCTTTCGAGTGTTGCGTACTTTCTACACAGTCCCGCTAACCACTGGAAGGGTGTACCGCTACAGAACGAATATCGCCCTCCCCTCCTGCCCTTCCAAGCTGGTCGGTCAGGCGTTTGTTTGTGAAATGAGCCTTGCAGCTGTTCAGTTGCATTCGGTTGTCGATGCAGTCAGTGTACGTTGTGGTACGGCCTGTGTGGACTGTCCGCTGATGTACGCGTAACCCACACTGATCATCCGTCGTTACGTACTGAGTGACATAATGTGGCACATGCTTGACCGTACACCGGCTGCGCCCTACAATGGCGAATCATAAGGGCCATATGTTGTGCACGATGCTACTTGTCTCGTCTCCCCATTACAGCGAGATTGCACTGTTGTACGCCGTACAGACATGTGGTAGGTAGGTACGGACGAAAGTATTGCATGTTGGCCCCCCCCCCCCCCCCTCCTCCCTCTGCCGGGAATCAGCGTGAGCCGTCTGTTGATGTAGCGACGAGGGTTTTCCTATTTAATCGTATTGCCCCACACAACATGATAGCACGGTGGACCGCGTTCCACATCTGCGACATGCTACAGAGGCCGGTTGACAGTCGACCGCGCAAGGGACATTGCACACGTGCGCGGACCATCTTCCACGTGTTCTCTCGTGTACATGCCGCAGTGTGTATGTGGGCTGATGTAGCGTGTCGTGACACATAACATGCAGGCATGCCAGAATCGTAGATTTCGCAAATGTAGATTGACGTATACGTTTGCTGCCAAAGATCCGCAAATGAACTGGAAATCAGTTGTTGAGCGGTTGTTCGCGCTGCAGGTGCATCGGTGATAGCGACGATCGGTACATCTATGAACCGGTTGTTTCGGCGGTACCCGCCATGCCCCCGAACCTGAGTTGGCCATGTGGGTATGAAGCGATACGAGGCTGTGGCTTGGCGGGACAGTCCCCGGCCGGTGAGGGGGGGCCGCCCGGCGTGCTGGCCGCGCGCTGCGTGAGCGCACGCACTACAGCCGGCTGGTGGGGGGCGCCCAGTGGCAGGAGCGCCGGCCGACGGGCCCGGCTGGCGTCCCAGCTATGCGCCGGCGCACCCTGCGCGCGGCGCCAGGCGGCCAAAGTGGGTTCTGCCGAGCCCGGTGCGAAGCGCGGTGGACATCTGCAGTGTGCTGGTCCGATTGCGGACTGTGTGCG
>NW_026062864.1:5000-7500 GCF_023897955.1 Schistocerca gregaria | reverse complement strand
AGTTACGCTGCACCTTAACCCAAGTTACGCTGCACCTTAACCCAAGTTACGCTGCACCTTAACCCAAGTTACGCTGCACCTTAACCCAAGTTACGCTGCACCTTAACCCAAGTTACGCTGCACCTTAACCTAACTTACGCTGCACCTTAACCTAACTTACGCTGCACCTTAACCTAACTTACGCTGCACCTTAACCTAACTTACGCTGCACCTTAACCTAACTTACACTGCACCTTAACTGTCACATGTAACGTCACAGGAATGTAGCTTTGCCTAACAGCAACCCTCTGAACATAGTTCACTGCTTGGATCCTCTGGTGTCATGTGTATTTCTTGATGCCATGGTGCGTACCCTCACATAAAGGTCTTTCGAGTGTTGCGTACTTTCTACACAGTCCCGCTAACCACTGGAAGGGTGTACCGCTACAGAACGAATATCGCCCTCCCCTCCTGCCCTTCCAAGCTGGTCGGTCAGGCGTTTGTTTGTGAAATGAGCCTTGCAGCTGTTCAGTTGCATTCGGTTGTCGATGCAGTCAGTGTACGTTGTGGTACGGCCTGTGTGGACTGTCCGCTGATGTACGCGTAACCCACACTGATCATCCGTCGTTACGTACTGAGTGACATAATGTGGCACATGCTTGACCGTACACCGGCTGCGCCCTACAATGGCGAATCATAAGGGCCATATGTTGTGCACGATGCTACTTGTCTCGTCTCCCCATTACAGCGAGATTGCACTGTTGTACGCCGTACAGACATGTGGTAGGTAGGTACGGACGAAAGTATTGCATGTTGGCCCCCCCCCCCCCCCCCTCCTCCCTCTGCCGGGAATCAGCGTGAGCCGTCTGTTGATGTAGCGACGAGGGTTTTCCTATTTAATCGTATTGCCCCACACAACATGATAGCACGGTGGACCGCGTTCCACATCTGCGACATGCTACAGAGGCCGGTTGACAGTCGACCGCGCAAGGGACATTGCACACGTGCGCGGACCATCTTCCACGTGTTCTCTCGTGTACATGCCGCAGTGTGTATGTGGGCTGATGTAGCGTGTCGTGACACATAACATGCAGGCATGCCAGAATCGTAGATTTCGCAAATGTAGATTGACGTATACGTTTGCTGCCAAAGATCCGCAAATGAACTGGAAATCAGTTGTTGAGCGGTTGTTCGCGCTGCAGGTGCATCGGTGATAGCGACGATCGGTACATCTATGAACCGGTTGTTTCGGCGGTACCCGCCATGCCCCCGAACCTGAGTTGGCCATGTGGGTATGAAGCGATACGAGGCTGTGGCTTGGCGGGACAGTCCCCGGCCGGTGAGGGGGGGCCGCCCGGCGTGCTGGCCGCGCGCTGCGTGAGCGCACGCACTACAGCCGGCTGGTGGGGGGCGCCCAGTGGCAGGAGCGCCGGCCGACGGGCCCGGCTGGCGTCCCAGCTATGCGCCGGCGCACCCTGCGCGCGGCGCCAGGCGGCCAAAGTGGGTTCTGCCGAGCCCGGTGCGAAGCGCGGTGGACATCTGCAGTGTGCTGGTCCGATTGCGGACTGTGTGCGTTGAGGATGCGCCGCCGCCCGGCACTCGGCGTCGCGACGCCGTCTGCTGCTCGGTCGCCCCCAGCGGTTCTCGCAGGTGGTTTGTATCGCAGCTCTGCGGACGTGTTGGCGCGTGCGCTGTGCTGGGAGAGTTCGCTTCTGCACCCAAGTGGGGCTTTGCCCTTCTGTGGCGCTGGCGTTGGAGCTGCCGGTCACCGTAGGTGGCGCGTGTTGTTTCCCGCCGGCAATGCCACGACAGCACGCTCCCGGGCCTCTGTCGGCAGCGGCAAGCTCAGTTGGGAGCACGGGTGTTCGCACTGAAAGCGTCTACTCGCCCATCTCCGGGCGATTGCGCCTCTCTCGAACCCGACCAAGTACTTAGGACGGCGCTGCGCGCCGCCGGGACCTGAGAGGGTTTCGAGGTGTATCGTGCAGGGGAGCTCAGCCTCCTCCTGTTTGCAGAATAATTGAGCGGACGCTTGCGTGTTCGCGCGGGCCCTCGGGACACACTCCCGGGCGGCCGGCTGCTCAGCTCTCGTTGACGCAGCTCCCTGGTTGATCCTGCCAGTAGTCATATGCTTGTCTCAAAGATTAAGCCATGCATGTCTCAGTACAAGCCGCATTAAGGTGAAACCGCGAATGGCTCATTAAATCAGTTATGGTTCCTTAGATCGTACCCACGTTACTTGGATAACTGTGGTAATTCTAGAGCTAATACATGCAAACAGAGTCCCGACCAGAGATGGAAGGGACGCTTTTATTAGATCAAAACCAATCGGATTGGCTCGTCTGGTCCGTTTGCCTTGGTGACTCTGAATAACTTTGGGCTGATCGCACGGTCCTCGTACCGGCGACGCATCTTTCAAATGTCTGCCTTATCAACTGTCGATGGTAGGTTCTGCGCCTACCATGGTTGTAACGGGTAACGGGGAATCAGGGTTCGATTCCGGAGAGGGAGCCTGAGAAAC
>NW_026062863.1:0-25176 GCF_023897955.1 Schistocerca gregaria | reverse complement strand
ACACTAGATCGCGTGTTCCACTCTCACGCCGCAAAAACAGAAAACACACCGAAACCGCCAAACGCCGCACATTCGCGCTTCGCACTCACCACACACCTCTCGGCATCCGTTTCGCACACAACGACGCGACGCACAATACATCATCACGGGCTACGCACGCACACCGCGACCCACTTTTTTACGACGCCCTCGGCAGAGCACACGTGCCCACGCCCACACACAGTCGACACAACGACGCAGCGCGCAGCAGACGCGGCCGCAACACATACCTCCCCGACGACGCGCCAACACCGCCAGCCACTGCTCACTCGCCCAAGCAACCCGTGCACACAACTGCCACACGCGTCCACCACGCCGCCGCCAACCACCCGCCCGCCAGGGGGCGCTCACGTCCGCGACAACAGCGCGGCACCGCCGGACCGGGCCGAACCGAGCCGAGCCGCCGCCTCCTCTCCACTCGGCACGCCACGTCCTGCTTGCAAAACACATGGCTCGTCCCTCTGTACACACAACGCGCCTGCCTGCGGTCGCCGCCGGCATCTATCTACCTGCGCATCGGAGCCAGGCCGGCAAGCCCACACTTAAATAATGCACTTCACCAGCCAAACAAACCCACTCTTCCTTTCTTTGCACAGCGCATGCAACAGCAGCCCCAGGAGCCGGGCCCGCCGCCAGCGTCTCCTCCTCCTCTGGGCACAGCCAGCCAGCCGTTCCCACCGCCCCGCCCCTGCTCTGCAGAACAAGAAAAAAACGAAAAAGTACCAACACACGCACCCAAAGCGTAAGCCACACAAGACCAGCCTCTCCAAGGCCACACACACGCAAAAAAAAACAAAAAAAAAAAAACAAAAACACTACAACAAAATAAAATAAAATGAAAAAGAAAAAGCAAGCTGTCGCCTCGCCCCCGCCCGTCCCCCCACCCCACCACATTCGCCCCCTCCGCTTGTTTTCCTTTCTACAATTTCCCTCTTTTCCACCCAATATCCCGCCGCGGTTTACGGGCACCGGCCGATTTTGCGCCCGCCCACATGTGTGCCTACTCCCCACCACCATTCCCTCCGCAGCCCGCAGCCCGCTTTTCCCCCCTCCCTGCCCACACCACACCGACGGTGCTGACGTCGACACGCACCCAAGACAGGGGCCACGACCGTCTTTTTTCCTGGGCCCATCCCCGCACCGCACCTCCTTCCAATCATCAACGCTGTGGCGCCTGTGTCCGCGCGAGACGCGTGCGCGCCGCCTCTCTCAACATCCGTCCGCCGTCCGCCGTCCGCCGTCCGGCCCCGTTTTTCGGCCCCCAGGCCATCCGTCAACCACCACTGCCCCTGCCCCTGCCCCTGCCCGCCCCGCACCACACCACACACCGCTGCTTGCCCCGGCCGTTGCCACCAAAGGCGCCAACCGCAGCCCGCGCGCGCCAGAAACTACAGGGACCCAGCCGACCGACGAAAATCAGAGCAATTGGCCGGGAGGATCAAAAAGAGAGCTCCGAAAACCACCGTAGCGAGGCGTGGGAGGAAACGTTACGAGAAGCAGGAAGGGACCAGGAAAAATTCTGGAAATTTCTTAAAACTCGTAAACTAGACACGAAACATCTACATCTACATGGGGAAGGAACGACCCCACAGACCGAGCTGAAGCACTGGCGGATTCACTAGAAAGGCAATTCCAAGCACCAGAAGCGGTAGATGACGAAACTGATGACCACCAGGAAATGGTACTCAGAAGGGTAAAACCGCATCCTAAGTGCCCCGATCAGAACATCTTTCACAATCCAATAAACGCAGAAACCCCGTATCTTATCACATCACAAACATACACACATCCTAAGAAGGCATCAGGCCCAGATTCCATCAAACCGCAACTACTACATCACCTACCTCCAGCAACTATCAATTATCTATCTAACATCAATATATAATGCTTGCTTCAGACTAAACTACTTGGAAACAGGCCCGAGTCATCACATTACCAAAGCCAAACAAGGACTTATTATTTCCGCAAAACTATAGGCCAACTTCCTTGGAAAGGTCCTCGGAAAGCTCATTCAAACTGAACTGAAGAAATTCAATTCTTAAAGGATAACAACATAATCATCCCACAACAATTCCGATTCCGCGAAGAACACAGCACCACCCACCAGGTGACCAGACTAGTCGAGCACATATGTCAGGCCAGAAACATTAGACACAGTACTGGAGCAGTCCTGCTTGACATCGGATAACGCCTTATCTACAAGCTCCACCAGTACAACTGCCCCATCCACATTATTGCTTCTTTTCTCCGCAACGGAGCATTCTATGTCCATGTACCAGGAGCGGCAAGTAACACTAGATCCATAGAGGCTGGAGTCCCGCAAGGCTCAGTGCTGGGGCCCATTCTCTACTCAATATACACAAACAAACAGCTGGGAGGACACTTGTCACTATTTGCAGACGACACTGCAGTCTACCGCAGCAGTTCTAACCTGCAATATAGAGTCACAAAAATAGAGCAACACCTACAATCCATCCAGAAATGGGCTAACCAATGGAAACAAAAAACAATAAACGCGGAGAAAACCCAAGCAATACAATACGATTCACATTCAAAAAGAATACCTCCTAACCTGCATATACGCCTCAGAAATAACAATCTTCCATGGTCAGGCACAATAAAGTATCTAGGCATCAAGCTGGACAAGAGGTTGACATTTAGAGACCATGTTACACACGTTTGTAACAAGGCTGCAGCAGCAATATTCAGACTGTACCCAATCATCAAAGGAAACAGAATAAATATGCGCGCCAAAAAGAAAATCTTCAAAACCGTCATAGGAACCAGCCATCACTTACGGCTCTGAAAATCTGGTCAATGGCCGCAGACACCAAACATAACAAGAGTAAAAAAGGGTGCAGAACAAATACTTCAGAATTACTGCTGATGCCGGCCGGTACCAGACAAACCGAGACATATACACAAACCATAACATACTCAATCAAAATCCCGGAAATCATCCAAAGAAAAATCCATAAAGTTGTTTTTGTTGTTTTTTTTTTTTTTTTTTTTTTTTTTTTTTTTTTTTTTTCCACCAAACCACGGATTCGAACCACCCACTCATCAGAAATCTGGGACAAAATCCACCCGACCCAAGAACGACATTTCCCATCACGACAAAACACCACAAACTACAACATACCATGATAAACAAAAATAAAATACAAACACCATAACACTCACTCAAACAACAAACATCTACACACACCCAAGAGACCCATCATTTTGTTACCCAACATAATCAGACAGAAGGCAGGGATCAAGGACAGATCCGGTCCTTCGAGTACAGGGGGTAAAAAATACCCATCAGACCAGCTCTCTCTCTCTCTCTCTCTCTCTCTCTCTCTCCTCCTCGCTTCTCCGTGCCGACGCTGCCCCGCACACGCGTTCGCGTTCGCGCTCGCGTTCGGCCGACACCACACGACAGGTCTTTGGTGCCCCGCCACTGCGCGCACGCACGCCTCCTCCTCTTCCTTAGTTCTTTTTCGCTTTTCTTTTCTCCCCCGCCCCCCGCTCTCACCGCCACATCATCCCGCAACCCTTGGGGGATGTTTCCCAACATCAACGCGCCCCAATTCCACTCTCTGCCCGTGCCGCACTCTCCACTTTGCTTCTCCCCGTCCCCTACACACACGACTACCGAAACCCCGGTTGACACACCTTCTCGTAGGACAGGGGTGCGTGCGTGCGTGCGTTGTCTTGACGGTGACAGCAACAGCAACGGATCCGTCCATCCCATTCCCCCCCACTCGGTAAAGAACCATTTTCAACCCACACTACACAACAAGGGGGGCACACACGAACGCGAAAGAAAGGGCAGGGCAGGGGCAACTATCTCGTACACATTCTTCCTCAGAACCCACATATCGCATCAACGAACGGCAGGCCAATTGCGGACTCAGCCGTGTCAGGCAAATCCAACCCCAACCAACACCTCCCACGGAAACCCTGACACTGATCCAGCAGTACGTCCACATACATCGCCACACCAAATACGGGTGACGAGTGAGCAACAAATGGAACAATACACAACAAGGGCTGACCTAATAAAAACTGCACGTCACGTCATACCTTCCAGACAGACGCAGTTCCGACGGGACGGCGGAACCGTATACGTACCTTTCAGCCACAACAACCGACCGACTGGACACGCCCGCGTCTCCAGCCAGCCAACCACCAGGGCCACACAGCCCGCAAGTTTCAGCGTCAACACTTCTTAACGTACGTTGCAAACTTTTCAAAACATTGCCACACACACACACACACACCCCACGAAAAGCGTCAACCTCTCTCACACTGGATACACTCAACACTTTTTGTCGGCGGAGCTTGAGGCCAACGGTTGACACACCCCCACCGGCCACACAGGTTTCCCTTTGAAAATTGCAGTGACGGAGGAGACGCGGCATTACGAGAGGGTTGTTTCCGAGAGCGCGAGCTGGACGGAGCTGCGGCGCCGCCGCCGAGGGGTAATGAACGCACGCGATGCCGCATGACAGCCCATCACCCAAAGTTTCACCCACAACTGCACAGGTCGCACCCCCTTTTCGCGCCATACTAGTGTCGATCGTCAATTACAGCTGACGGTGTTCGCATTTGCCACTTGACGGGGGGGAAAAGAAAACAAACATCTGACACGCCATGTGTTTCTCTCTCTCTCTGTTACATCTAGGTCATTCGGCAGCCACTGTAAAAAAAAAAAAAAAAATATTTTTACGACATGGTTGGGTAAGTGATTTAAAGACAACAATTGTGGGTCACACACCATAGACCATTTCGATAGTGTTCTTGTTCTTCTCTTTTTCCTTTTTTTATCGCTCAATTGAAATAAAACCTGGGGATGATGCAATGCTGCGATATGGCACAACCGTCGTCCATTGTACACAACTCGGGAACAAAAAGAAACCAATTCAGGGAACGTTCGTTCCTTCACAACGTTTCTTTCAACGCACTTGGTCTTTACCATCCTGTATATTCAACACACATTTCCTTTCATCAAACTAGGGCATTTCCATAACAGTATTTGCAATACTGCTTCTTCGACGTCATTTCACCATCTTAACTAGAGACAAACAAACAACAAAATAGGAAAACAGCCCTGAGAACCCCGTCCACCAAATTTCAGTTAGCACGGCATCCAAGATTCTTTTCCGGGGAGTGTGCAGTGCAGCTGACGCTGCTCAGACCATATACCGTCGCCAGTCTCACTCAACTCTTGCGCATTCCATTCTACGCTACGTGACAATGCAAAAATGAATGAATCAAACCCGCCCAGAGAGCGTCTTGTGCGAGGGGACACACGATATAGAGAACAACAAAACACACAGGGGACACCACCAAAGTTGGAGAGAACGTTTCCACCACGGCAGCCGCGCCGTTACGCGCTTTTTTTTTTCCTCCCCCCCACTGCACACCTCCGACACCACGGGAACGTTCACCGTCCCGTTGCCCTACACTGGCGTTTCTTTTCAACCCCCCACCCTATTCCTCGCTCCCCGGACATTCGACCGATCACAAAGTGCAACCTCTCGTTACCGTCGGGTGCCCCTCTTCATCCCCGGGGCGCCAACAACAAAACAAAAACACCACCGACGCCGTCGTCTCGCGTCACCTCACTCAACTGAGCGGAAAATACACGTACATCCAGAATGACGACACCGCCTCCACAAACAAAAACCAGACGTCAGACGTCAGGTCGAAAGAGGGCACCGTACGTCGTGGCGCGTGGTCTCCTAACTCACCTCGCGCGTACAAATACAATGCAATGCGTGTCTCCTCACGTTCACACACACCTCCACGCTCCACTTTTACGTCGCCCAACCAACCAACTAACTTAACGCACCCGCTCGGCGTAGAAGCAGCTGTAGGCGGCAACGTGTTTCTCACCCTCGCCACCAACGGTGTGACATCCGACAGTCGCGGTTTGCTTTCCGTTCCACACCTCCGGCCATACCATACAAAGGGGACAAAAAAAATATATATATATATATATATATATATATATCAAACAAGCCAACTCCAGCGATCCGCCCCCCTAACACCAACACGTCTCGAAACACCCACGCCCACGACCCGGCTGTGGCTAAAGTGCGTATCCCAACGTCACACCAAAACCAAAGGCGCCGGCGCCGCACCACACCACAAGCTACAGCTACAGCTGTGCCGCCGTCCACCCGCTCACAACAACAACAACAACAACAACAACAACAACAATTCCGCCCTTCCCGCAAAGGCATTTCGGTGGCCCTGAAAAGGGCCGTTTTTTCTTTTCTTCGCCGCGCCGCGGACGAGCCTCCTATTTCCAAGAGCCACCTCCTTACTTGGAGCTCGTGTACTTGGTCACCGCCTTCGTGCCCTCGCTCACCGCGTGCTTGGCCAGCTCGCCAGGCAGCAAGAGCCGCACAGCGGTCTGGATCTCGCGGGACGTGATGGTCGAGCGCTTGTTGTAGTGCGCCAGGCGAGAAGCCTCGGCCGCAATGCGCTCGAAAATGTCGTTCACGAAGCTGTTCATGATGCTCATCGCCTTCGAAGAGATGCCCGTGTCAGGGTGCACCTGCTTCAGCACCTTGTAGATGTAGATGGCATAGCTCTCCTTCCTCTTGCGCTTCTTCTTCTTGTCGCCCTTCGAAATGTTCTTCTGCGCCTTGCCAGCCTTCTTGGCGGCTTTCCCGCTAGTCTTGGGCGGCATCACGAACAAACAGTCAGTCAGTCAGGCGCTCCGCTCCAGTCAGCGTCTCCCCACACAGTGGCACCCGCCGCACGCCGCCGCCGCACCTTTACCAGCTCGCCCTGCTGCGGCCGCCGACCAATGGGGCGCGCGCGCAACCGGCCGCCGCACCCGAGCCCATAAAGGACCCCCACCCCGCCGGCGCCGGCACGCACTCCGCTGCTCGACTCGCTGCGGCTCGCACCGTTTGGGGCGTTGTGCTTTTCTTTCTCGCTTCTTTCCAAACTAGCCCATCGCCATGTCCGGACGCGGAAAGGGAGGCAAAGTCAAGGGCAAGTCAAAGTCCCGCTCAAGCAGGGCTGGGCTCCAGTTCCCGGTCGGCAGAATCCACCGCCTCCTGCGCAAGGGAAACTACGCCGAGCGCGTCGGCGCCGGGGCGCCCGTCTACCTCGCCGCCGTCATGGAGTACCTCGCGGCTGAGGTGCTCGAGCTGGCCGGAAACGCGGCCCGCGACAACAAGAAGACGCGCATCATCCCGCGCCACCTGCAGCTCGCCATACGCAACGACGAGGAGCTCAACAAGCTCTTGTCGGGCGTCACCATCGCACAGGGAGGTGTCCTGCCCAACATCCAGGCCGTCCTGCTGCCAAAGAAGACCGAGAAGAAGGCCTAAAAGAGAGACAGCGCAATCGGCAACCGCCGCGTGCTCCCTTGGCACGCAGCGCGCCATTTGCCGCCTCGGCTCAAAAAACAAAACACAATCGGCCCTTTTCAGGGCCACCACACAAACCTACGTCCAAAGCAGAATTCCAGTCGTTCGTCGCACCACTTTTCTCTCTCTCTTTCTGTGTACGGTTTTTTCCTTCTTACACACACAGGCGCCGCCATCTTGTACACACGTACTTGGCCACCTCCTCCACTCAACTCCACGCACGCACAGTCTCGCGACCATTAACCAGCACACGTGGCGCACAACAACACACCTCAAAAATAACCCCTCGGCACTCAGCCGCGCCGCAACACACAGCCCATCCACCGACAAGAAGCATACAAGCAAAGAGGGAGGGGAAGGAAGGAAGGAAGGAAGGAAGGAGCTCACACAACGCAAGGGCACGCTTCCTTCCCTCCCAACCGCACCGCACACCACGTCAAAAAAACCCTCCAAACAAAACTAAAAGGCCAAGTAGACTAAAAAGGAAAAGAGAAAAAACCAGCAACACAGACTCTTTCGCACTTTTCAACTTCCGAACACTGTGGTGGCCCTGAAAAGGGCCGTTTCTCAATCTCTCTCTTTCCTTCCTTCGGTCTCACACCGCCTAACCGCCGAAACCGTACAGGGTGCGCCCCTGCCTCTTCAGGGCGTACACCACGTCCATGGCCGTCACAGTCTTGCGCTTGGCGTGCTCAGTGTACGTCACCGCGTCGCGGATCACGTTCTCCAGGAACACCTTCAGCACTCCGCGCGTCTCCTCGTAGATCAGACCAGAGATGCGCTTCACGCCGCCCCTGCGCGCCAGGCGGCGGATCGCGGGCTTCGTGATGCCCTGGATGTTGTCGCGCAACACCTTGCGGTGCCGCTTGGCGCCACCCTTGCCGAGCCCCTTTCCTCCCTTGCCGCGGCCTGTCATTCTTCTTCTTCTTCAAGCGTCTCAACCACAATAATATAAAAAACAAGAAAGCAAGGCAAGCTCCTCACCCGGCGCTAGCGAGTCGGCTACGGTTGTGGCGCCCAGCGCGCGCGCCGCCCCCCTATATAGACTCTGGGGCCCCGCGGCCCGCCCTCCCCTCCCCCCACCACCGCGCACCGAGGGCATATAAGCGCAGCACCCGGGGCGCGCGGGCCCGTTGTCAAGGCAGCACCGGACGCCGTCGCGCACGCATATCCTCCACGCCGCATCCGCATCCGCAGTAGCCATGGCCCGGACAAAGCAAACGGCCCGCAAGTCCACCGGCGGAAAGGCGCCGCGCAAACAGCTCGCCACCAAGGCGGCGAGGAAGAGCGCGCCCGCCACCGGCGGCGTCAAGAAGCCCCACCGCTACAGGCCGGGCACCGTCGCCCTGCGAGAAATCAGGCGCTACCAGAAGAGCACAGAGCTGCTCATCCGCAAGCTGCCATTCCAGCGCCTAGTGCGCGAGATCGCCCAGGACTTCAAGACCGACCTGCGCTTCCAGAGCTCCGCAGTCATGGCCCTGCAGGAGGCCAGCGAGGCCTACCTCGTCGGCCTCTTCGAAGACACCAACCTGTGCGCAATCCACGCCAAGCGAGTCACCATCATGCCCAAGGACATCCAGCTCGCGCGCCGCATCCGCGGCGAGCGCGCCTAAACCCGCACACCGCCAAACAAACAAAACGGCCCTTTTCAGGGCCACTAACGTCTCTCCGTCGCGAGCAAAACTTTGTCGGTCGCAACGACTAGTTCCCCACTCACTCTCCAGTCCAGTCCAGTCGTCCCACCCCCGGCCCGGCCCGGCCCGGCGCCGCCGTTTCCAAAAAAAAAAAAAAAAAAAAAAAAAAGCACCGCACCGGCCGAGCCAAGTCGCAAGCGTCAATAGCGCCACCCACACAGGCCACGGCACAAAACGTGACGCCCGGAAAGCAAAGCAAAGCAAAGCAAAAAAGACTATTCCAAAACCACCACCAAGACAAACAAACAAACGCGGCGCAAAATAAATAGGTAAAAATAATAAAAGTAAAATACACTTTATGTAACACCAACCGCGGCGCCGCCGCCCACGCCCGCCAACGACCCCACAATCCAACCACCGCGGCACGCAAACACCATCCACACATGAAACAAACAAACAAACGCCAGCAAGCAAGACAGACAGACAAGGCAACCGACCGACCACGACACGACAATCAACACCTTCCCGACGTGCTTTGATGGCCCTGAGAAGGGCCGTTTTTGTTTTTGTCCGGGACCGCGCGACAGCCTCTGGTTGCGCGCCGGCCACCAGGCGACGGTGTCAACCGCCAACCCTTCCCTGCCCTTTTTACTTCTTCTTCTTGGGCGAAGCCTTCGCCTTAGACGGCGTCGCCGTCGCCTTCTTCGGGCGCGGCGCCTTCGGCTTCTTCGTCGGAACCTTGGCGGCCTTCTTCGCCTTCGACGGCGACTTGGCCTTGGCCGGCTTGGCCGCAGCCGCCTTCTTCGCACCCGCGGGAGCGGCCGACGCCGCAGACGCCTTCTTGGCGGCGCCCGCCTTCCGACCGGTCGCCGCCTTCACGCCGCCAGCCTTCTTTGCGCCGGCCGCACGGGCCCCCTTCTTCTCCTTGCTGGCCGGAGCGGCGCGCTTCTTCTTCGCACCACCGCCGCCACCACGAGCCTTGCCGCCCTCGGCCGCCCCGCCGCCGGCGCCGGCAAGCTTGAAAGAGCCCGACGCGCCCTTCCCCTTCGTCTGCACCAGCTCGCCAGCCACGACGGCCGACTTGAGGTACTTCTTGATAAAGGGCGCCAGCTTCTCCGCGTCCAGCTTGTAGTGCGCGGCAATGTACTTCTTGATCGCCTGCAGCGACGACCCGCCGCGCTCCTTCAGACTCTTGATGGCGGCCGTCACCATCTCAGAGGTGCGCGGGTGCGCAGGCTTGGCGCGCGGCTTCTTCGCAGACGACGCAGACTTGGCCTTCTTCGTAGTGCCGGTGGCGGCGGGTGCCGCGGCAGTCTCGTTCGTAGCCGCCTGGTCTGCCATCTTTTGCCTGTTCTCTTTTCTTTTTTTCCCCTTGGTTTCGCTTCCTTCTCTCCTTCGACGACGCACAACAGCGAGGGGCGCGCAGCAGAGAATAGCCGCGCACGCGCCTGGCCCAGCCAGTGTCGCGGGCGGGCGCGGACGGCCGAGAGAGCGGCCGCCACTCGGCGCGCCGCCGCGCCGCCGCGCCGCGCCTCCCGCGCTTGCTACCGCCCAACGTCCGACAGCCTGCGCGGAGCAGCCCCCAACCTGCGCCGCAACCACCCGCGCCATTCAAACCACCGAGGATGGGGCTACACACACCGACACCACGGTCGCCAACCAGTCGCCGCGGCGGCGCCGCAAACCACGGCCAAACTGCAGCCACCGCGCGCCACAGCCTGGGTCGGCCCGCCGAGAATCGCCGCCCCCGCCCAAATGCCGCCCCCACAGCCCCAGCCGACGACCCGCCACAATGGCCAAACCTTCGTCAAAACTCCCACACCGTCGCCGCGGCAGCCCGGCCACCGCGGCCGGCGCCACAGCCACACGAGCCGAGTCGTGCGGCGATGACGGCCGTGCACAAACGCACCTCCGCCGCCCCATCGCCTTCCGCCGTTTTCCCGATCGGCCCGCAGCCGTCGGGCCACGGCCGCGGGCCGTCCTCCTCCTCTCGCCTCGCCCGCCAACACCCACAGCCCTTCCAACACATTTTTTTTTCTTTTTTTTTTTTTTTTTACTTTTTTACGATCGCCGCCTGCGCAACATGGCACCGGCCGACGGAGCGCCAACCCCCCCGCCACAGGCGAAAACAAAACAACGATAAACAAACAAACAAAATAAATTTACCAGCCAGCCCCAACTACAGACACACCGAATCTGCCCTCACAGCCGACCTTACACGCCTCAACGTCAAAACAAAGGTGGTTTCTTTCTTTCAACGGTTACCTTACCTTAGGTTACGTCAGGTTAGGCTAAGAAGGCGTCAGGGTTAGGTTAAGCGTTGACGTGACGTCACGTCTTAACGTAGGCGTTAAGCTAAGGTTGCGGTCACGTACGTTAGGTTAAGGCGACTTGGGGGTTGGCCTAAGGGCTTAGGTTAGGTTACGTTAGTTTAGGTGGCTGCGTTAACGGCTTAAAGAAGTTTAGGAGGTTAAGGCGTCGAGGCGGCCGCACCCCCTTAGCTGCTGCGGCTCGGCCACGCCACGCTTTGGGGTTTCATAAGGTCGCGCGGCGGGTCGTCGGCACGCCGCAAAGGACAAAACTGCAAGACGACGTCGAAAAACAAACAACAGGTAAAAAATAAATAAGTAAAAATAAACGACGCCGACAGGCGGGGATCAGCAGAACGAGCAGATTCCGGAGAGCGAACGAGACACACACACACACACACACACACACACACACACACACACACACACACACGCACGCACGCACGCACGCACACACACACAAACCCCCCCGAGCCGAGAGAGCACAGCACCACCACGTGTCGGCCTCCGCTCACCCGACTCGGCTGGGCTGGGCTGGGCTGGCGGCCGGGCCGGATGCACGTACACGTACGGCTACAGCCACTACCCGTACACAGCCGCTCTTCACGCAACACCAGCCAAATGGCGCGCCCGCGGCTCGTCGCGGTCGCGGTCGCGGTCGCAACGCCACGCCGGCACACTTTCGGCACCACCGTTTTCGCGCGCACCGCAAACAAAAACGCAGCCGACACACACAGAAAAAAAAAAAAAAAACAACACAGAGCGCGAGAGACGGGCGGCGGCGGCGCACCTTTCGCCAGCCGGCAGGCAATCGACTCGCCCAGTACGACAAACGTGCACGCCACCCCACCCACCAACCAACCAACCAACCAACCAGTCGTCGTCGTCGTCGTCGTCCCGAAATCAAACAAACTCTCAAAAGCACAGCCCCTGCTGCCAACGGACGCAGGCGCCACGCAGCTCCCTTCCCGCCACACTCGATTCGCAGCGCAACTCACCCGGCACACCGTCAAACGACGGGCTGGGCTCGCCGCATCGCCGCAACCTACACACCTTCCCCGCCACGACGCACAGCCCCACCAGACGCCCGTGCCGCAACGACACTACTGCACTACCACTACCGCACTACTCCTCTCGCCCTTGCCATACACGACACAACACGCCAAAAAATGAAAATCCAAATACAAACAAAAACACCGCCCCCACGACCCAAACACACGCGAGGCAAGGCACGCAGCAAACGGCGTCCCCTCCGCGTCGCGCCATCAACCTACACACACAAGGCAACCAACAACAAACAGCCAGCCAGCCCCACTCTCACGCCGCAAAAACAGAAAACACACCGAAACCGCCAAACGCCGCACATTCGCGCTTCGCACTCACCACACACCTCTCGGCATCCGTTTCGCACACAACGACGCGACGCACAATACATCATCACGGGCTACGCACGCACACCGCGACCCACTTTTTTACGACGCCCTCGGCAGAGCACACGTGCCCACGCCCACACACAGTCGACACAACGACGCAGCGCGCAGCAGACGCGGCCGCAACACATACCTCCCCGACGACGCGCCAACACCGCCAGCCACTGCTCACTCGCCCAAGCAACCCGTGCACACAACTGCCACACGCGTCCACCACGCCGCCGCCAACCACCCGCCCGCCAGGGGGCGCTCACGTCCGCGACAACAGCGCGGCACCGCCGGACCGGGCCGAACCGAGCCGAGCCGCCGCCTCCTCTCCACTCGGCACGCCACGTCCTGCTTGCAAAACACATGGCTCGTCCCTCTGTACACACAACGCGCCTGCCTGCGGTCGCCGCCGGCATCTATCTACCTGCGCATCGGAGCCAGGCCGGCAAGCCCACACTTAAATAATGCACTTCACCAGCCAAACAAACCCACTCTTCCTTTCTTTGCACAGCGCATGCAACAGCAGCCCCAGGAGCCGGGCCCGCCGCCAGCGTCTCCTCCTCCTCTGGGCACAGCCAGCCAGCCGTTCCCACCGCCCCGCCCCTGCTCTGCAGAACAAGAAAAAAACGAAAAAGTACCAACACACGCACCCAAAGCGTAAGCCACACAAGACCAGCCTCTCCAAGGCCACACACACGCAAAAAAAAACAAAAAAAAAAAAACAAAAACACTACAACAAAATAAAATAAAATGAAAAAGAAAAAGCAAGCTGTCGCCTCGCCCCCGCCCGTCCCCCCACCCCACCACATTCGCCCCCTCCGCTTGTTTTCCTTTCTACAATTTCCCTCTTTTCCACCCAATATCCCGCCGCGGTTTACGGGCACCGGCCGATTTTGCGCCCGCCCACATGTGTGCCTACTCCCCACCACCATTCCCTCCGCAGCCCGCAGCCCGCTTTTCCCCCCTCCCTGCCCACACCACACCGACGGTGCTGACGTCGACACGCACCCAAGACAGGGGCCACGACCGTCTTTTTTCCTGGGCCCATCCCCGCACCGCACCTCCTTCCAATCATCAACGCTGTGGCGCCTGTGTCCGCGCGAGACGCGTGCGCGCCGCCTCTCTCAACATCCGTCCGCCGTCCGCCGTCCGCCGTCCGGCCCCGTTTTTCGGCCCCCAGGCCATCCGTCAACCACCACTGCCCCTGCCCCTGCCCCTGCCCGCCCCGCACCACACCACACACCGCTGCTTGCCCCGGCCGTTGCCACCAAAGGCGCCAACCGCAGCCCGCGCGCGCCAGAAACTACAGGGACCCAGCCGACCGACGAAAATCAGAGCAATTGGCCGGGAGGATCAAAAAGAGAGCTCCGAAAACCACCGTAGCGAGGCGTGGGAGGAAACGTTACGAGAAGCAGGAAGGGACCAGGAAAAATTCTGGAAATTTCTTAAAACTCGTAAACTAGACACGAAACATCTACATCTACATGGGGAAGGAACGACCCCACAGACCGAGCTGAAGCACTGGCGGATTCACTAGAAAGGCAATTCCAAGCACCAGAAGCGGTAGATGACGAAACTGATGACCACCAGGAAATGGTACTCAGAAGGGTAAAACCGCATCCTAAGTGCCCCGATCAGAACATCTTTCACAATCCAATAAACGCAGAAACCCCGTATCTTATCACATCACAAACATACACACATCCTAAGAAGGCATCAGGCCCAGATTCCATCAAACCGCAACTACTACATCACCTACCTCCAGCAACTATCAATTATCTATCTAACATCAATATATAATGCTTGCTTCAGACTAAACTACTTGGAAACAGGCCCGAGTCATCACATTACCAAAGCCAAACAAGGACTTATTATTTCCGCAAAACTATAGGCCAACTTCCTTGGAAAGGTCCTCGGAAAGCTCATTCAAACTGAACTGAAGAAATTCAATTCTTAAAGGATAACAACATAATCATCCCACAACAATTCCGATTCCGCGAAGAACACAGCACCACCCACCAGGTGACCAGACTAGTCGAGCACATATGTCAGGCCAGAAACATTAGACACAGTACTGGAGCAGTCCTGCTTGACATCGGATAACGCCTTATCTACAAGCTCCACCAGTACAACTGCCCCATCCACATTATTGCTTCTTTTCTCCGCAACGGAGCATTCTATGTCCATGTACCAGGAGCGGCAAGTAACACTAGATCCATAGAGGCTGGAGTCCCGCAAGGCTCAGTGCTGGGGCCCATTCTCTACTCAATATACACAAACAAACAGCTGGGAGGACACTTGTCACTATTTGCAGACGACACTGCAGTCTACCGCAGCAGTTCTAACCTGCAATATAGAGTCACAAAAATAGAGCAACACCTACAATCCATCCAGAAATGGGCTAACCAATGGAAACAAAAAACAATAAACGCGGAGAAAACCCAAGCAATACAATACGATTCACATTCAAAAAGAATACCTCCTAACCTGCATATACGCCTCAGAAATAACAATCTTCCATGGTCAGGCACAATAAAGTATCTAGGCATCAAGCTGGACAAGAGGTTGACATTTAGAGACCATGTTACACACGTTTGTAACAAGGCTGCAGCAGCAATATTCAGACTGTACCCAATCATCAAAGGAAACAGAATAAATATGCGCGCCAAAAAGAAAATCTTCAAAACCGTCATAGGAACCAGCCATCACTTACGGCTCTGAAAATCTGGTCAATGGCCGCAGACACCAAACATAACAAGAGTAAAAAAGGGTGCAGAACAAATACTTCAGAATTACTGCTGATGCCGGCCGGTACCAGACAAACCGAGACATATACACAAACCATAACATACTCAATCAAAATCCCGGAAATCATCCAAAGAAAAATCCATAAAGTTGTTTTTGTTGTTTTTTTTTTTTTTTTTTTTTTTTTTTTTTTTTTTTCCACCGAACCACGGATTCGAACCACCCACTCATCAGAAATCTGGGACAAAATCCACCCGACCCAAGAACGACATTTCCCATCACGACAAAACACCACAAACTACAACATACCATGATAAACAAAAATAAAATACAAACACCATAACACTCACTCAAACAACAAACATCTACACACACCCAAGAGACCCATCATTTTGTTACCCAACATAATCAGACAGAAGGCAGGGATCAAGGACAGATCCGGTCCTTCGAGTACAGGGGGTAAAAAATACCCATCAGACCAGCTCTCTCTCTCTCTCTCTCTCTCTCTCTCTCCTCCTCGCTTCTCCGTGCCGACGCTGCCCCGCACACGCGTTCGCGTTCGCGCTCGCGTTCGGCCGACACCACACGACAGGTCTTTGGTGCCCCGCCACTGCGCGCACGCACGCCTCCTCCTCTTCCTTAGTTCTTTTTCGCTTTTCTTTTCTCCCCCGCCCCCCGCTCTCACCGCCACATCATCCCGCAACCCTTGGGGGATGTTTCCCAACATCAACGCGCCCCAATTCCACTCTCTGCCCGTGCCGCACTCTCCACTTTGCTTCTCCCCGTCCCCTACACACACGACTACCGAAACCCCGGTTGACACACCTTCTCGTAGGACAGGGGTGCGTGCGTGCGTGCGTTGTCTTGACGGTGACAGCAACAGCAACGGATCCGTCCATCCCATTCCCCCCCACTCGGTAAAGAACCATTTTCAACCCACACTACACAACAAGGGGGGCACACACGAACGCGAAAGAAAGGGCAGGGCAGGGGCAACTATCTCGTACACATTCTTCCTCAGAACCCACATATCGCATCAACGAACGGCAGGCCAATTGCGGACTCAGCCGTGTCAGGCAAATCCAACCCCAACCAACACCTCCCACGGAAACCCTGACACTGATCCAGCAGTACGTCCACATACATCGCCACACCAAATACGGGTGACGAGTGAGCAACAAATGGAACAATACACAACAAGGGCTGACCTAATAAAAACTGCACGTCACGTCATACCTTCCAGACAGACGCAGTTCCGACGGGACGGCGGAACCGTATACGTACCTTTCAGCCACAACAACCGACCGACTGGACACGCCCGCGTCTCCAGCCAGCCAACCACCAGGGCCACACAGCCCGCAAGTTTCAGCGTCAACACTTCTTAACGTACGTTGCAAACTTTTCAAAACATTGCCACACACACACACACACACCCCACGAAAAGCGTCAACCTCTCTCACACTGGATACACTCAACACTTTTTGTCGGCGGAGCTTGAGGCCAACGGTTGACACACCCCCACCGGCCACACAGGTTTCCCTTTGAAAATTGCAGTGACGGAGGAGACGCGGCATTACGAGAGGGTTGTTTCCGAGAGCGCGAGCTGGACGGAGCTGCGGCGCCGCCGCCGAGGGGTAATGAACGCACGCGATGCCGCATGACAGCCCATCACCCAAAGTTTCACCCACAACTGCACAGGTCGCACCCCCTTTTCGCGCCATACTAGTGTCGATCGTCAATTACAGCTGACGGTGTTCGCATTTGCCACTTGACGGGGGGGAAAAGAAAACAAACATCTGACACGCCATGTGTTTCTCTCTCTCTCTGTTACATCTAGGTCATTCGGCAGCCACTGTAAAAAAAAAAAAAAAATATTTTTACGACATGGTTGGGTAAGTGATTTAAAGACAACAATTGTGGGTCACACACCATAGACCATTTCGATAGTGTTCTTGTTCTTCTCTTTTTCCTTTTTTTATCGCTCAATTGAAATAAAACCTGGGGATGATGCAATGCTGCGATATGGCACAACCGTCGTCCATTGTACACAACTCGGGAACAAAAAGAAACCAATTCAGGGAACGTTCGTTCCTTCACAACGTTTCTTTCAACGCACTTGGTCTTTACCATCCTGTATATTCAACACACATTTCCTTTCATCAAACTAGGGCATTTCCATAACAGTATTTGCAATACTGCTTCTTCGACGTCATTTCACCATCTTAACTAGAGACAAACAAACAACAAAATAGGAAAACAGCCCTGAGAACCCCGTCCACCAAATTTCAGTTAGCACGGCATCCAAGATTCTTTTCCGGGGAGTGTGCAGTGCAGCTGACGCTGCTCAGACCATATACCGTCGCCAGTCTCACTCAACTCTTGCGCATTCCATTCTACGCTACGTGACAATGCAAAAATGAATGAATCAAACCCGCCCAGAGAGCGTCTTGTGCGAGGGGACACACGATATAGAGAACAACAAAACACACAGGGGACACCACCAAAGTTGGAGAGAACGTTTCCACCACGGCAGCCGCGCCGTTACGCGCTTTTTTTTTTCCTCCCCCCCACTGCACACCTCCGACACCACGGGAACGTTCACCGTCCCGTTGCCCTACACTGGCGTTTCTTTTCAACCCCCCACCCTATTCCTCGCTCCCCGGACATTCGACCGATCACAAAGTGCAACCTCTCGTTACCGTCGGGTGCCCCTCTTCATCCCCGGGGCGCCAACAACAAAACAAAAACACCACCGACGCCGTCGTCTCGCGTCACCTCACTCAACTGAGCGGAAAATACACGTACATCCAGAATGACGACACCGCCTCCACAAACAAAAACCAGACGTCAGACGTCAGGTCGAAAGAGGGCACCGTACGTCGTGGCGCGTGGTCTCCTAACTCACCTCGCGCGTACAAATACAATGCAATGCGTGTCTCCTCACGTTCACACACACCTCCACGCTCCACTTTTACGTCGCCCAACCAACCAACTAACTTAACGCACCCGCTCGGCGTAGAAGCAGCTGTAGGCGGCAACGTGTTTCTCACCCTCGCCACCAACGGTGTGACATCCGACAGTCGCGGTTTGCTTTCCGTTCCACACCTCCGGCCATACCATACAAAGGGGACAAAAAAAATATATATATATATATATATATATATATATATATATCAAACAAGCCAACTCCAGCGATCCGCCCCCCTAACACCAACACGTCTCGAAACACCCACGCCCACGACCCGGCTGTGGCTAAAGTGCGTATCCCAACGTCACACCAAAACCAAAGGCGCCGGCGCCGCACCACACCACAAGCTACAGCTACAGCTGTGCCGCCGTCCACCCGCTCACAACAACAACAACAACAACAACAACAACAACAATTCCGCCCTTCCCGCAAAGGCATTTCGGTGGCCCTGAAAAGGGCCGTTTTTTCTTTTCTTCGCCGCGCCGCGGACGAGCCTCCTATTTCCAAGAGCCACCTCCTTACTTGGAGCTCGTGTACTTGGTCACCGCCTTCGTGCCCTCGCTCACCGCGTGCTTGGCCAGCTCGCCAGGCAGCAAGAGCCGCACAGCGGTCTGGATCTCGCGGGACGTGATGGTCGAGCGCTTGTTGTAGTGCGCCAGGCGAGAAGCCTCGGCCGCAATGCGCTCGAAAATGTCGTTCACGAAGCTGTTCATGATGCTCATCGCCTTCGAAGAGATGCCCGTGTCAGGGTGCACCTGCTTCAGCACCTTGTAGATGTAGATGGCATAGCTCTCCTTCCTCTTGCGCTTCTTCTTCTTGTCGCCCTTCGAAATGTTCTTCTGCGCCTTGCCAGCCTTCTTGGCGGCTTTCCCGCTAGTCTTGGGCGGCATCACGAACAAACAGTCAGTCAGTCAGGCGCTCCGCTCCAGTCAGCGTCTCCCCACACAGTGGCACCCGCCGCACGCCGCCGCCGCACCTTTACCAGCTCGCCCTGCTGCGGCCGCCGACCAATGGGGCGCGCGCGCAACCGGCCGCCGCACCCGAGCCCATAAAGGACCCCCACCCCGCCGGCGCCGGCACGCACTCCGCTGCTCGACTCGCTGCGGCTCGCACCGTTTGGGGCGTTGTGCTTTTCTTTCTCGCTTCTTTCCAAACTAGCCCATCGCCATGTCCGGACGCGGAAAGGGAGGCAAAGTCAAGGGCAAGTCAAAGTCCCGCTCAAGCAGGGCTGGGCTCCAGTTCCCGGTCGGCAGAATCCACCGCCTCCTGCGCAAGGGAAACTACGCCGAGCGCGTCGGCGCCGGGGCGCCCGTCTACCTCGCCGCCGTCATGGAGTACCTCGCGGCTGAGGTGCTCGAGCTGGCCGGAAACGCGGCCCGCGACAACAAGAAGACGCGCATCATCCCGCGCCACCTGCAGCTCGCCATACGCAACGACGAGGAGCTCAACAAGCTCTTGTCGGGCGTCACCATCGCACAGGGAGGTGTCCTGCCCAACATCCAGGCCGTCCTGCTGCCAAAGAAGACCGAGAAGAAGGCCTAAAAGAGAGACAGCGCAATCGGCAACCGCCGCGTGCTCCCTTGGCACGCAGCGCGCCATTTGCCGCCTCGGCTCAAAAAACAAAACACAATCGGCCCTTTTCAGGGCCACCACACAAACCTACGTCCAAAGCAGAATTCCAGTCGTTCGTCGCACCACTTTTCTCTCTCTCTTTCTGTGTACGGTTTTTTCCTTCTTACACACACAGCGATCTAGTGTTTGTACACACGTACTTGGCCACCTCCTCCACTCAACTCCACGCACGCACAGTCTCGCGACCATTAACCAGCACACGTGGCGCACAACAACACACCTCAAAAATAACCCCTCGGCACTCAGCCGCGCCGCAACACACAGCCCATCCACCGACAAGAAGCATACAAGCAAAGAGGGAGGGGAAGGAAGGAAGGAAGGAAGGAAGGAGCTCACACAACGCAAGGGCACGCTTCCTTCCCTCCCAACCGCACCGCACACCACGTCAAAAAAACCCTCCAAACAAAACTAAAAGGCCAAGTAGACTAAAAAGGAAAAGAGAAAAAACCAGCAACACAGACTCTTTCGCACTTTTCAACTTCCGAACACTGTGGTGGCCCTGAAAAGGGCCGTTTCTCAATCTCTCTCTTTCCTTCCTTCGGTCTCACACCGCCTAACCGCCGAAACCGTACAGGGTGCGCCCCTGCCTCTTCAGGGCGTACACCACGTCCATGGCCGTCACAGTCTTGCGCTTGGCGTGCTCAGTGTACGTCACCGCGTCGCGGATCACGTTCTCCAGGAACACCTTCAGCACTCCGCGCGTCTCCTCGTAGATCAGACCAGAGATGCGCTTCACGCCGCCCCTGCGCGCCAGGCGGCGGATCGCGGGCTTCGTGATGCCCTGGATGTTGTCGCGCAACACCTTGCGGTGCCGCTTGGCGCCACCCTTGCCGAGCCCCTTTCCTCCCTTGCCGCGGCCTGTCATTCTTCTTCTTCTTCAAGCGTCTCAACCACAATAATATAAAAAACAAGAAAGCAAGGCAAGCTCCTCACCCGGCGCTAGCGAGTCGGCTACGGTTGTGGCGCCCAGCGCGCGCGCCGCCCCCCTATATAGACTCTGGGGCCCCGCGGCCCGCCCTCCCCTCCCCCCACCACCGCGCACCGAGGGCATATAAGCGCAGCACCCGGGGCGCGCGGGCCCGTTGTCAAGGCAGCACCGGACGCCGTCGCGCACGCATATCCTCCACGCCGCATCCGCATCCGCAGTAGCCATGGCCCGGACAAAGCAAACGGCCCGCAAGTCCACCGGCGGAAAGGCGCCGCGCAAACAGCTCGCCACCAAGGCGGCGAGGAAGAGCGCGCCCGCCACCGGCGGCGTCAAGAAGCCCCACCGCTACAGGCCGGGCACCGTCGCCCTGCGAGAAATCAGGCGCTACCAGAAGAGCACAGAGCTGCTCATCCGCAAGCTGCCATTCCAGCGCCTAGTGCGCGAGATCGCCCAGGACTTCAAGACCGACCTGCGCTTCCAGAGCTCCGCAGTCATGGCCCTGCAGGAGGCCAGCGAGGCCTACCTCGTCGGCCTCTTCGAAGACACCAACCTGTGCGCAATCCACGCCAAGCGAGTCACCATCATGCCCAAGGACATCCAGCTCGCGCGCCGCATCCGCGGCGAGCGCGCCTAAACCCGCACACCGCCAAACAAACAAAACGGCCCTTTTCAGGGCCACTAACGTCTCTCCGTCGCGAGCAAAACTTTGTCGGTCGCAACGACTAGTTCCCCACTCACTCTCCAGTCCAGTCCAGTCGTCCCACCCCCGGCCCGGCCCGGCCCGGCGCCGCCGTTTCCAAAAAAAAAAAAAAAAAAAAAAAAAGCACCGCACCGGCCGAGCCAAGTCGCAAGCGTCAATAGCGCCACCCACACAGGCCACGGCACAAAACGTGACGCCCGGAAAGCAAAGCAAAGCAAAGCAAAAAAGACTATTCCAAAACCACCACCAAGACAAACAAACAAACGCGGCGCAAAATAAATAGGTAAAAATAATAAAAGTAAAATACACTTTATGTAACACCAACCGCGGCGCCGCCGCCCACGCCCGCCAACGACCCCACAATCCAACCACCGCGGCACGCAAACACCATCCACACATGAAACAAACAAACAAACGCCAGCAAGCAAGACAGACAGACAAGGCAACCGACCGACCACGACACGACAATCAACACCTTCCCGACGTGCTTTGATGGCCCTGAGAAGGGCCGTTTTTGTTTTTGTCCGGGACCGCGCGACAGCCTCTGGTTGCGCGCCGGCCACCAGGCGACGGTGTCAACCGCCAACCCTTCCCTGCCCTTTTTACTTCTTCTTCTTGGGCGAAGCCTTCGCCTTAGACGGCGTCGCCGTCGCCTTCTTCGGGCGCGGCGCCTTCGGCTTCTTCGTCGGAACCTTGGCGGCCTTCTTCGCCTTCGACGGCGACTTGGCCTTGGCCGGCTTGGCCGCAGCCGCCTTCTTCGCACCCGCGGGAGCGGCCGACGCCGCAGACGCCTTCTTGGCGGCGCCCGCCTTCCGACCGGTCGCCGCCTTCACGCCGCCAGCCTTCTTTGCGCCGGCCGCACGGGCCCCCTTCTTCTCCTTGCTGGCCGGAGCGGCGCGCTTCTTCTTCGCACCACCGCCGCCACCACGAGCCTTGCCGCCCTCGGCCGCCCCGCCGCCGGCGCCGGCAAGCTTGAAAGAGCCCGACGCGCCCTTCCCCTTCGTCTGCACCAGCTCGCCAGCCACGACGGCCGACTTGAGGTACTTCTTGATAAAGGGCGCCAGCTTCTCCGCGTCCAGCTTGTAGTGCGCGGCAATGTACTTCTTGATCGCCTGCAGCGACGACCCGCCGCGCTCCTTCAGACTCTTGATGGCGGCCGTCACCATCTCAGAGGTGCGCGGGTGCGCAGGCTTGGCGCGCGGCTTCTTCGCAGACGACGCAGACTTGGCCTTCTTCGTAGTGCCGGTGGCGGCGGGTGCCGCGGCAGTCTCGTTCGTAGCCGCCTGGTCTGCCATCTTTTGCCTGTTCTCTTTTCTTTTTTTCCCCTTGGTTTCGCTTCCTTCTCTCCTTCGACGACGCACAACAGCGAGGGGCGCGCAGCAGAGAATAGCCGCGCACGCGCCTGGCCCAGCCAGTGTCGCGGGCGGGCGCGGACGGCCGAGAGAGCGGCCGCCACTCGGCGCGCCGCCGCGCCGCCGCGCCGCGCCTCCCGCGCTTGCTACCGCCCAACGTCCGACAGCCTGCGCGGAGCAGCCCCCAACCTGCGCCGCAACCACCCGCGCCATTCAAACCACCGAGGATGGGGCTACACACACCGACACCACGGTCGCCAACCAGTCGCCGCGGCGGCGCCGCAAACCACGGCCAAACTGCAGCCACCGCGCGCCACAGCCTGGGTCGGCCCGCCGAGAATCGCCGCCCCCGCCCAAATGCCGCCCCCACAGCCCCAGCCGACGACCCGCCACAATGGCCAAACCTTCGTCAAAACTCCCACACCGTCGCCGCGGCAGCCCGGCCACCGCGGCCGGCGCCACAGCCACACGAGCCGAGTCGTGCGGCGATGACGGCCGTGCACAAACGCACCTCCGCCGCCCCATCGCCTTCCGCCGTTTTCCCGATCGGCCCGCAGCCGTCGGGCCACGGCCGCGGGCCGTCCTCCTCCTCTCGCCTCGCCCGCCAACACCCACAGCCCTTCCAACACATTTTTTTTTCTTTTTTTTTTTTTTTTTACTTTTTTACGATCGCCGCCTGCGCAACATGGCACCGGCCGACGGAGCGCCAACCCCCCCGCCACAGGCGAAAACAAAACAACGATAAACAAACAAACAAAATAAATTTACCAGCCAGCCCCAACTACAGACACACCGAATCTGCCCTCACAGCCGACCTTACACGCCTCAACGTCAAAACAAAGGTGGTTTCTTTCTTTCAACGGTTACCTTACCTTAGGTTACGTCAGGTTAGGCTAAGAAGGCGTCAGGGTTAGGTTAAGCGTTGACGTGACGTCACGTCTTAACGTAGGCGTTAAGCTAAGGTTGCGGTCACGTACGTTAGGTTAAGGCGACTTGGGGGTTGGCCTAAGGGCTTAGGTTAGGTTACGTTAGTTTAGGTGGCTGCGTTAACGGCTTAAAGAAGTTTAGGAGGTTAAGGCGTCGAGGCGGCCGCACCCCCTTAGCTGCTGCGGCTCGGCCACGCCACGCTTTGGGGTTTCATAAGGTCGCGCGGCGGGTCGTCGGCACGCCGCAAAGGACAAAACTGCAAGACGACGTCGAAAAACAAACAACAGGTAAAAAATAAATAAGTAAAAATAAACGACGCCGACAGGCGGGGATCAGCAGAACGAGCAGATTCCGGAGAGCGAACGAGACACACACACACACACACACACACACACACACACACACACACACACACACACGCACGCACGCACGCACGCACACACACACAAACCCCCCCGAGCCGAGAGAGCACAGCACCACCACGTGTCGGCCTCCGCTCACCCGACTCGGCTGGGCTGGGCTGGGCTGGCGGCCGGGCCGGATGCACGTACACGTACGGCTACAGCCACTACCCGTACACAGCCGCTCTTCACGCAACACCAGCCAAATGGCGCGCCCGCGGCTCGTCGCGGTCGCGGTCGCGGTCGCGGTCGCAACGCCACGCCGGCACACTTTCGGCACCACCGTTTTCGCGCGCACCGCAAACAAAAACGCAGCCGACACACACAGAAAAAAAAAAAAAAAAACAACACAGAGCGCGAGAGACGGGCGGCGGCGGCGCACCTTTCGCCAGCCGGCAGGCAATCGACTCGCCCAGTACGACAAACGTGCACGCCACCCCACCCACCAACCAACCAACCAACCAACCAGTCGTCGTCGTCGTCGTCGTCCCGAAATCAAACAAACTCTCAAAAGCACAGCCCCTGCTGCCAACGGACGCAGGCGCCACGCAGCTCCCTTCCCGCCACACTCGATTCGCAGCGCAACTCACCCGGCACACCGTCAAACGACGGGCTGGGCTCGCCGCATCGCCGCAACCTACACACCTTCCCCGCCACGACGCACAGCCCCACCAGACGCCCGTGCCGCAACGACACTACTGCACTACCACTACCGCACTACTCCTCTCGCCCTTGCCATACACG
>NW_026062862.1:35000-37634 GCF_023897955.1 Schistocerca gregaria | reverse complement strand
ACCAGTTTATTGCTTAACCTAACTGTGGCTGTACCAGTTTATCGCTTAACCTAACTGTGGCTGTACCAGTTTATCGCTTAACCTAACTGTGGCTGTACCAGTTTATCGCTTAACCTAACTGTGGCTGTACCAGTTTATCGCTTAACCTAACTGTGGCTGTACCAGTTTATCGCTTAACCTAACTGTGGCTGTACCAGTTTATCGCTTAACCTAACTGTGGCTGTACCAGTTTATCGCTTAACCTAACTGTGGCTGTACCAGTTTATCGCTTAACCTAACTGTGGCTGTACCAGATTATCGCTTAACCTAACTGTGGCTGTACCAGATTATCGCTTAACCTAACTGTGGCTGTACCAGATTATCGCTTAACCTAACTGTGGCTGTACCAGATTATCGCTTAACCTAACTGTGGCTGTACCAGATTATCGCTTAACCTAACTCAATTTGTCCCTTAACCTAACTCAATTTGTCCCTTAACCTAACTCAATTTGTCCCCTTAACCTAACTCAATTTGTCCCTTAACCTAACTCAATTTGTCCTTAACCTAACTCAATTTGTCCCTTAACCTAACTCAATTTGTCCCTTAACCTAACTCAATTTGTCCCTTAACCTAACTCAATTTGTCCCTTAACCTAACTCAATTTGTCCCTTAACCTAACTCAATTTGTCCCTTAACCTAACTCAATTTGTCCCTTAACCTAACTCAATTTGTCCCTTAACCTAACTCAAGTTGTCCCTTAACCTAACTCAAGTTGTCCCTTAACCTAACTCAAGTTGTCCCTTAACCTAACTCAAGTTGTCCCTTAACCTAACTCAAGTTGTCCCTTAACCTAACTCAAGTTGTCCCTTAACCTAACTCAAGTTGTCCCTTAACCTAACTCAAGTTGTCCCTTAACCTAACTCAAGTTGTCCCTTAACCTAACTCAAGTTGTCCCTTAACCTAACTCAAGTTGTCCCTTAACCTAACTCAAGTTGTCCCTTAACCTAACTCAAGTTGTCCCTTAACCTAACTCAAGTTGTCCCTTAACCTAACTCAAGTTGTCCCTTAACCTAACTCAAGTTGTCCCTTAACCTAACTCAAGTTGTCCCTTAACCTAACTCAAGTTGTCCCTTAACCTAACTCAAGTTGTCCCTTAACCTAACTCAATTTGTCCCTTAACCTAACCCACGTTGTCCCTTAACCTAACTCAAGTTGTCCCTTAACCTAACTCAAGTTGTCCCTTAACCTAACTCAAGTTGTCCCTTAACCTAACTCAAGTTGTCCCTTAACCTAACTCAAGTTGTCCCTTAACCTAACTCAAGTTGTCCCTTAACCTAACTCAAGTTGTCCCTTAACCTAACTCAAGTTGTCCCTTAACCTAACTCAAGTTGTCCCTTAACCTAACTCAAGTGTCCCTTAACCTAACTCAAGTTGTCCCTTAACCTAACTCAAGTTGTCCCTTAACCTAACTCAAGTTGTCCCTTAACCTAACTCAAGTTGTCCCTTAACCTAACTCAAGTTGTCCCTTAACCTAACTCAAGTTGTCCCTTAACCTAACTCAAGTTGTCCCTTAACCTAACTCAAGTTGTCCCTTAACCTAACTCAAGTTGTCCCTTAACCTAACTCAATTTGTCCCTTAACCTAACTCAATTTGTCCCTTAACCTAACTCAATTTGTCCCTTAACCTAACTCAATTTGTCCCTTAACCTAACTCAAGTTGTCCCTTAACCTAACTCAATTTGTCCCTTAACCTAACTCAATTTGTCCCTTAACCTAACTCAATTTGTCCCTTAACCTAACTCAATTTGTCCCTTAACCTAACTCAAGTTGTCCCTTAACCTAACTCAAGTTGTCCCTTAACCTAACCCACGTTGTCCCTTAACCTAACCCACGTTGTCCCTTAACCTAACCGACGTTGTCCCTTAACCTAACCGACGTTGTCCCTTAACCTAACCGACGTTGTCCCTTAACCTAACCGACGTTGTCCCTTAACCTAACCGACGTTGTCCCTTAACCTAACCGACGTTGTCCCTTAACCTAACCGACGTTGTCCCTTAACCTAACCCACGTTGTCCCTTAACCTAACCCACGTTGTCCCTTAACCTAACCCACGTTGTCCCTTAACCTAACCCACGTTGTCCCTTAACCTAACCCACGTTGTCCCTTAACCTAACCCACGTTGTCCCTTAACCTAACCCACGTTGTCCCTTAACCTAACCCACGTTGTCCCTTAACCTAACCCACGTTGTCCCTTAACCTAACCCACGTTGTCCCTTAACCTAACCCACGTTGTCCCTTAACCTAACCCACGTTGTCCCTTAACCTAACCCACGTTGTCCCTTAACCTAACCCACGTTGTCCCTTAACCTAACCCACGTTGTCCCTTAACCTAACCCACGTTGTCCCTTAACCTAACCCACGTTGTCCCTTAACCTAACCCACGTTGTCCCTTAACCTAACCCACGTTGTCCCTTAACCTAACCCACGTTGTCCCTTAACCTAACCCACGTTGTCCCTTAACCTAACCCACGTTGTCCCTTAACCTAACCCACGTTGTCCCTTAACCTAACCCACGTTGTCCCTTAACCTAACCCACGTTGTCCCTTTGCCTAACATAGTTCACTGCTCGGAATCTCTGGTGTCGTTGTTATCCT
>NW_026062862.1:20000-25000 GCF_023897955.1 Schistocerca gregaria | reverse complement strand
CACCTATAAAAGCACAATACCCCACTCCTCCGACAACTACCATTGCTCAGATAAATCAACACCACCAACACACATCCTACACAGAGGGGCACCAAATATCATCCCCCGCCCTCGTGTTATACCACATGAAAAATTGCAGAAGTGAGAGACACACATCCGCCAGCCTCTTGCTACAAGCATCGAACCGACGTGACGTATCTGACGGTGACTCAGGCATCCGTGTACTGCCACCACTATCCACCCCCCCCCCCTCTCTCTCTGCCCCCTTCCCACACAATACCAAATTTAACCAACTTTATCGCTTAACCTAACTGTGGCTGTACCAGTTTATCGCTTAACCTAACTGTGGCTGTACCAGTTTATCGCTTAACCTAACTGTGGCTGTACCAGTTTATCGCTTAACCTAACTGTGGCTGTACCAGTTTATCGCTTAACCTAACTGTGGCTGTACCAGTTTATCGCTTAACCTAACTGTGGCTGTACCAGTTTATCGCTTAACCTAACTGTGGCTGTACCAGTTTATCGCTTAACCTAACTGTGGCTGTACCAGTTTATCGCTTAACCTAACTGTGGCTGTACCAGTTTATCGCTTAACCTAACTGTGGCTGTACCAGTTTATCGCTTAACCTAACTGTGGCTGTACCAGTTTATCGCTTAACCTAACTGTGGCTGTACCAGTTTATCGCTTAACCTAACTGTGGCTGTACCAGTTTATCGCTTAACCTAACTGTGGCTGTACCAGTTTATCGCTTAACCTAACTGTGGCTGTACCAGTTTATCGCTTAACCTAACTGTGGCTGTACCAGTTTATCGCTTAACCTAACTGTGGCTGTACCAGTTTATCGCTTAACCTAACTGTGGCTGTACCAGTTTATCGCTTAACCTAACTGTGGCTGTACCAGTTTATCGCTTAACCTAACTGTGGCTGTACCAGATTATCGCTTAACCTAACTGTGGCTGTACCAGATTATCGCTTAACCTAACTGTGGCTGTACCAGTTTATCGCTTAACCTAACTGTGGCTGTACCAGTTTATCGCTTAACCTAACTGTGGCTGTACCAGATTATCGCTTAACCTAACTGTGGCTGTACCAGATTATCGCTTAACCTAACTGTGGCTGTACCAGTTTATCGCTTAACCTAACTGTGGCTGTACCAGTTTATCGCTTAACCTAACTGTGGCTGTACCAGTTTATCGCTTAACCTAACTGTGGCTGTACCAGTTTATCGCTTAACCTAACTGTGGCTGTACCAGTTTATCGCTTAACCTAACTGTGGCTGTACCAGTTTATCGCTTAACCTAACTGTGGCTGTACCAGTTTATCGCTTAACCTAACTGTGGCTGTACCAGTTTATCGCTTAACCTAACTGTGGCTGTACCAGTTTATCGCTTAACCTAACTGTGGCTGTACCAGTTTATCGCTTAACCTAACTGTGGCTGTACCAGATTATCGCTTAACCTAACTGTGGCTGTACCAGATTATCGCTTAACCTAACTGTGGCTGTACCAGATTATCGCTTAACCTAACTGTGGCTGTACCAGATTATCGCTTAACCTAACTCAATTTGTCCCTTAACCTAACTCAATTTGTCCCTTAACCTAACTCAATTTGTCCCTTAACCTAACTCAATTTGTCCCTTAACCTAACTCAATTTGTCCCTTAACCTAACTCAATTTGTCCCTTAACCTAACTCAATTTGTCCCTTAACCTAACTCAATTTTTCCCTTAACCTAACTCAATTTGTCCCTTAACCTAACTCAATTTGTCCCTTAACCTAACTCAATTTGTCCCTTAACCTAACTCAATTTGTCCCTTAACCTAACTCAATTTGTCCCTTAACCTAACTCAAGTTGTCCCTTAACCTAACTCAAGTTGTCCCTTAACCTAACTCAAGTTGTCCCTTAACCTAACTCAAGTTGTCCCTTAACCTAACTCAAGTTGTCCCTTAACCTAACTCAAGTTGTCCCTTAACCTAACTCAAGTTGTCCCTTAACCTAACTCAAGTTGTCCCTTAACCTAACTCAAGTTGTCCCTTAACCTAACTCAAGTTGTCCCTTAACCTAACTCAAGTTGTCCCTTAACCTAACTCAAGTTGTCCCTTAACCTAACTCAAGTTGTCCCTTAACCTAACTCAAGTTGTCCCTTAACCTAACTCAAGTTGTCCCTTAACCTAACTCAAGTTGTCCCTTAACCTAACTCAAGTTGTCCCTTAACCTAACTCAAGTTGTCCCTTAACCTAACTCAAGTTGTCCCTTAACCTAACTCAAGTTGTCCCTTAACCTAACTCAAGTTGTCCCTTAACCTAACTCAAGTTGTCCCTTAACCTAACTCAAGTTGTCCCTTAACCTAACTCAATTTGTCCCTTAACCTAACCCACGTTGTCCCTTAACCTAACTCAAGTTGTCCCTTAACCTAACTCAAGTTGTCCCTTAACCTAACTCAAGTTGTCCCTTAACCTAACTCAAGTTGTCCCTTAACCTAACTCAAGTTGTCCCTTAACCTAACTCAAGTTGTCCCTTAACCTAACTCAAGTTGTCCCTTAACCTAACTCAAGTTGTCCCTTAACCTAACTCAAGTTGTCCCTTAACCTAACTCAAGTTGTCCCTTAACCTAACTCAAGTTGTCCCTTAACCTAACTCAAGTTGTCCCTTAACCTAACTCAAGTTGTCCCTTAACCTAACTCAAGTTGTCCCTTAACCTAACTCAAGTTGTCCCTTAACCTAACTCAAGTTGTCCCTTAACCTAACTCAAGTTGTCCCTTAACCTAACTCAAGTTGTCCCTTAACCTAACTCAAGTTGTCCCTTAACCTAACTCAAGTTGTCCCTTAACCTAACTCAAGTTGTCCCTTAACCTAACTCAAGTTGTCCCTTAACCTAACTCAATTTGTCCCTTAACCTAACTCAATTTGTCCCTTAACCTAACTCAATTTGTCCCTTAACCTAACTCAATTTGTCCCTTAACCTAACTCAAGTTGTCCCTTAACCTAACTCAATTTGTCCCTTAACCTAACTCAATTTGTCCCTTAACCTAACTCAATTTGTCCCTTAACCTAACTCAATTTGTCCCTTAACCTAACTCAAGTTGTCCCTTAACCTAACTCAAGTTGTCCCTTAACCTAACCCACGTTGTCCCTTAACCTAACCCACGTTGTCCCTTAACCTAACCGACGTTGTCCCTTAACCTAACCGACGTTGTCCCTTAACCTAACCGACGTTGTCCCTTAACCTAACCGACGTTGTCCCTTAACCTAACCGACGTTGTCCCTTAACCTAACCGACGTTGTCCCTTAACCTAACCGACGTTGTCCCTTAACCTAACCCACGTTGTCCCTTAACCTAACCCACGTTGTCCCTTAACCTAACCCACGTTGTACCTTAACCTAACCTACGTTGTCCCTTAACCTAACCCACGTTGTCCCTTAACCTAACCCACGTTGTCCCTTAACCTAACCCACGTTGTCCCTTAACCTAACCCACGTTGTCCCTTAACCTAACCCACGTTGTCCCTTAACCTAACCCACGTTGTCCCTTAACCTAACCCACGTTGTCCCTTAACCTAACCCACGTTGTCCCTTAACCTAACCCACGTTGTCCCTTAACCTAACCCACGTTGTCCCTTAACCTAACCCACGTTGTCCCTTAACCTAACCCACGTTGTCCCTTAACCTAACCCACGTTGTCCCTTAACCTAACCCACGTTGTCCCTTAACCTAACCCCACGTTGTCCCTTAACCTAACCCACGTTGTCCCTTTGCCTAACATAGTTCACTGCTCGGAATCTCTGGTGTCGTTGTTATCCTCATGTAGATGTCTTGCGAGTGTTGCTTACTTTCCAACACGCGATCTAGTGTTGTCTTGCGAGTGTTGCTTACTTTCCACATATTCCTGCTATCCACTGTCAATTGTACTGCAATAGGACTATATCGCCGACCCCCCCCCTCCCCCCCCTCTGTCCCCCTCTGTCCCCCTCTTTGTGTCTCTGTCCTCTCAAGCTGGTCGGTCTGGCGTTTGAGTGTTAAATGAGCCTCGCAGCTGTTCAGTTGCATTCAGATGTCGACGCCCTCAGTGTACGTCGTGGTATGGTCTGTGTCCATTGTCCGCTGATGTCGTACGCGTAACCCACACGCTGTACCGATCATCGGTCGTTACGTACAGAGTGAAGTAGTGTGATACGTGTGACCGTACGCTGGCTGTGCCCAACGGTGTCGAATCTCAATTTCCATATGTTGTGCTTGATGCTACTTGTCTCGTCTCCCAATAACAGCTAGGTTGCACTGTGGTACGCCGTAGAGGCGTGTGGGAGGAACGTACGAACGCATTGTATGTCACCCTGGGTCGCTGGGGGTGGTGGTGCGGTGAGTCAGGTCAGGTCAGGTCAGCGTGAGCCGTCTGATGTAGTGACGCGTGTATTCCGACTTTGTCGTATTGCCTCACACAAAGTGCTACCCTGGTGGACCGCGTTCCATATCTGGGACATGCCGCAGATGCCGGTTGACAGTGGATCGCGGAAGGTACATCGCATACGTGCGCGGGCCACCTTCCACGTGTTCTCTTCTGCACATGTCGCAGTGTGTATGTGGTCTGATGTAGCGTGTCGTGACACATGACATCCTGGCATGCAAGAATTGTTGAATTCGCAAATGTAGGTGGACATCTACGTTTACTGCCCAAGATACGCAAATGAACTGGAAATCCGTTGTTGAGCGGTTGTTCACGCTGGAGGTGAATCTGTGATGGCGACGATCGGTACAGCTATTAACCGGTTGTTTCAGCGGTACCCGCCACATCCACACGCGTGACTAGGCCCATGTGGGTATGAAGCGATACGCGGCGGTGGCTTGGTGGGACTGTTCCCGGCCGGTGAAGGGGGGCCGCCCGGCGTGTTGGCCGCGCGCTGCGTGGGCGCACGCGCAACAGGCGGCTGGTGGGGGGCGCCGAGTGGCAGGAGCGCCAGCCGACGGGCCCGGCAGGCGGCGCAGCTACGCTGCGGCGCACCCTG
>NW_026062862.1:0-10000 GCF_023897955.1 Schistocerca gregaria | reverse complement strand
TAACTGTGGCTGTACCAGTTTATCGCTTAACCTAACTGTGGCTGTACCAGATTATCGCTTAACCTAACTGTGGCTGTACCAGATTATCGCTTAACCTAACTGTGGCTGTACCAGTTTATCGCTTAACCTAACTGTGGCTGTACCAGTTTATCGCTTAACCTAACTGTGGCTGTACCAGTTTATCGCTTAACCTAACTGTGGCTGTACCAGTTTATCGCTTAACCTAACTGTGGCTGTACCAGTTTATCGCTTAACCTAACTGTGGCTGTACCAGTTTATCGCTTAACCTAACTGTGGCTGTACCAGTTTATCGCTTAACCTAACTGTGGCTGTACCAGTTTATCGCTTAACCTAACTGTGGCTGTACCAGTTTATCGCTTAACCTAACTGTGGCTGTACCAGTTTATCGCTTAACCTAACTGTGGCTGTACCAGATTATCGCTTAACCTAACTGTGGCTGTACCAGATTATCGCTTAACCTAACTGTGGCTGTACCAGATTATCGCTTAACCTAACTGTGGCTGTACCAGATTATCGCTTAACCTAACTGTGGCTGTACCAGATTATCGCTTAACCTAACTCAATTTGTCCCTTAACCTAACTCAATTTGTCCCTTAACCTAACTCAATTTGTCCCTTAACCTAACTCAATTTGTCCCTTAACCTAACTCAATTTGTCCCTTAACCTAACTCAATTTGTCCCTTAACCTAACTCAATTTGTCCCTTAACCTAACTCAATTTGTCCCTTAACCTAACTCAATTTGTCCCTTAACCTAACTCAATTTGTCCCTTAACCTAACTCAATTTGTCCCTTAACCTAACTCAATTTGTCCCTTAACCTAACTCAATTTGTCCCTTAACCTAACTCAAGTTGTCCCTTAACCTAACTCAAGTTGTCCCTTAACCTAACTCAAGTTGTCCCTTAACCTAACTCAAGTTGTCCCTTAACCTAACTCAAGTTGTCCCTTAACCTAACTCAAGTTGTCCCTTAACCTAACTCAAGTTGTCCCTTAACCTAACTCAAGTTGTCCCTTAACCTAACTCAAGTTGTCCCTTAACCTAACTCAAGTTGTCCCTTAACCTAACTCAAGTTGTCCCTTAACCTAACTCAAGTTGTCCCTTAACCTAACTCAAGTTGTCCCTTAACCTAACTCAAGTTGTCCCTTAACCTAACTCAAGTTGTCCCTTAACCTAACTCAAGTTGTCCCTTAACCTAACTCAAGTTGTCCCTTAACCTAACTCAAGTTGTCCCTTAACCTAACTCAAGTTGTCCCTTAACCTAACTCAATTTGTCCCTTAACCTAACCCACGTTGTCCCTTAACCTAACTCAAGTTGTCCCTTAACCTAACTCAAGTTGTCCCTTAACCTAACTCAAGTTGTCCCTTAACCTAACTCAAGTTGTCCCTTAACCTAACTCAAGTTGTCCCTTAACCTAACTCAAGTTGTCCCTTAACCTAACTCAAGTTGTCCCTTAACCTAACTCAAGTTGTCCCTTAACCTAACTCAAGTTGTCCCTTAACCTAACTCAAGTTGTCCCTTAACCTAACTCAAGTTGTCCCTTAACCTAACTCAAGTTGTCCCTTAACCTAACTCAAGTTGTCCCTTAACCTAACTCAAGTTGTCCCTTAACCTAACTCAAGTTGTCCCTTAACCTAACTCAAGTTGTCCCTTAACCTAACTCAAGTTGTCCCTTAACCTAACTCAAGTTGTCCCTTAACCTAACTCAAGTTGTCCCTTAACCTAACTCAAGTTGTCCCTTAACCTAACTCAAGTTGTCCCTTAACCTAACTCAAGTTGTCCCTTAACCTAACTCAAGTTGTCCCTTAACCTAACTCAATTTGTCCCTTAACCTAACTCAATTTGTCCCTTAACCTAACTCAATTTGTCCCTTAACCTAACTCAATTTGTCCCTTAACCTAACTCAAGTTGTCCCTTAACCTAACTCAATTTGTCCCTTAACCTAACTCAATTTGTCCCTTAACCTAACTCAATTTGTCCCTTAACCTAACTCAATTTGTCCCTTAACCTAACTCAAGTTGTCCCTTAACCTAACTCAAGTTGTCCCTTAACCTAACCCACGTTGTCCCTTAACCTAACCGACGTTGTCCCTTAACCTAACCGACGTTGTCCCTTAACCTAACCGACGTTGTCCCTTAACCTAACCGACGTTGTCCCTTAACCTAACCGACGTTGTCCCTTAACCTAACCGACGTTGTCCCTTAACCTAACCGACGTTGTCCCTTAACCTAACCCACGTTGTCCCTTAACCTAACCCACGTTGTCCCTTAACCTAACCCACGTTGTCCCTTAACCTAACCCACGTTGTCCCTTAACCTAACCCACGTTGTCCCTTAACCTAACCCACGTTGTCCCTTAACCTAACCCACGTTGTCCCTTAACCTAACCCACGTTGTCCCTTAACCTAACCCACGTTGTCCCTTAACCTAACCCACGTTGTCCCTTAACCTAACCCACGTTGTCCCTTAACCTAACCCACGTTGTCCCTTAACCTAACCCACGTTGTCCCTTAACCTAACCCACGTTGTCCCTTAACCTAACCCACGTTGTCCCTTAACCTAACCCACGTTGTCCCTTAACCTAACCCACGTTGTCCCTTAACCTAACCCACGTTGTCCCTTAACCTAACCCACGTTGTCCCTTAACCTAACCCACGTTGTCCCTTAACCTAACCCACGTTGTCCCTTAACCTAACCCACGTTGTCCCTTAACCTAACCCACGTTGTCCCTTAACCTAACCCACGTTGTCCCTTAACCTAACCCACGTTGTCCCTTAACCTAACCCACGTTGTCCCTTTGCCTAACATAGTTCACTGCTCGGAATCTCTGGTGTCGTTGTTATCCTCATGTAGATGTCTTGCGAGTGTTGCTTACTTTCCACATATTCCTGCTATCCACTGTCAATTGTACTGCAATAGGACTATATCGCCGACCCCCCCCCCTCCCCCCCCTCTGTCCCCCTCTGTCCCCCTCTTTGTGTCTCTGTCCTCTCAAGCTGGTCGGTCTGGCGTTTGAGTGTTAAATGAGCCTCGCAGCTGTTCAGTTGCATTCAGATGTCGACGCCCTCAGTGTACGTCGTGGTATGGTCTGTGTCCATTGTCCGCTGATGTCGTACGCGTAACCCACACGCTGTACCGATCATCGGTCGTTACGTACAGAGTGAAGTAGTGTGATACGTGTGACCGTACGCTGGCTGTGCCCAACGGTGTCGAATCTCAATTTCCATATGTTGTGCTTGATGCTACTTGTCTCGTCTCCCAATAACAGCTAGGTTGCACTGTGGTACGCCGTAGAGGCGTGTGGGAGGAACGTACGAACGCATTGTATGTCACCCTGGGTCGCTGGGGGTGGTGGTGCGGTGAGTCAGGTCAGGTCAGGTCAGCGTGAGCCGTCTGATGTAGTGACGCGTGTATTCCGACTTTGTCGTATTGCCTCACACAAAGTGCTACCCTGGTGGACCGCGTTCCATATCTGGGACATGCCGCAGATGCCGGTTGACAGTGGATCGCGGAAGGTACATCGCATACGTGCGCGGGCCACCTTCCACGTGTTCTCTTCTGCACATGTCGCAGTGTGTATGTGGTCTGATGTAGCGTGTCGTGACACATGACATCCTGGCATGCAAGAATTGTTGAATTCGCAAATGTAGGTGGACATCTACGTTTACTGCCCAAGATACGCAAATGAACTGGAAATCCGTTGTTGAGCGGTTGTTCACGCTGGAGGTGAATCTGTGATGGCGACGATCGGTACAGCTATTAACCGGTTGTTTCAGCGGTACCCGCCACATCCACACGCGTGACTAGGCCCATGTGGGTATGAAGCGATACGCGGCGGTGGCTTGGTGGGACTGTTCCCGGCCGGTGAAGGGGGGCCGCCCGGCGTGTTGGCCGCGCGCTGCGTGGGCGCACGCGCAACAGGCGGCTGGTGGGGGGCGCCGAGTGGCAGGAGCGCCAGCCGACGGGCCCGGCAGGCGGCGCAGCTACGCTGCGGCGCACCCTGCACGCGGCGCCTGGCGGCCAAAGTTGGTTCAGCCGAGCCCGGTGCGAAGCGCGGTGGACATCTGCAGTGTGCTGGTCTGATTGAGGACTGTGTGCGTTGAGGATGCGCCGCCGCCTGGCACTCGGCGCCGCGACGCCGTCTGCTGCTCGGTCGCCCCAGCGGTTCTCGCAGGTGGTTTGTATCGCAGTTGTGCGGACGTGTTGGCGCGTGCGCTGTGCTGGGAGAGTTCGCTTCTGCACCCAAGTGGGGCTTTGCCCTTGTGTGGCGCTGGCGTTGGAGCTGCCGGTCACCATAGGTGGCGCGTGTTGTCTCCCGCCGGCAATGCCACGACAGCACGCTCCCGGGCCTCTGTCGGCAGCGGCAAGCTCAGTTGGGAGCAAGGGTGTTCGCACTAAAACCGTCTACTCGCCTAACTCCGGGCGATTGCGCCTCTCTCGAAACCGACCAAGTACCTAGGACGGCGCTGCGCGCCGCCGGGACCTGAGAGGGTTTCGAGGTGTATCGTGCAGGGGAGCTCGGCCTCCTCCTGTTTGCAGAATAATTGAGCGGACGCTTGCGTGTTCGCGCGGGCCCCCGGGACACACTCCCGGGCGGCCGGCTGCTCAGCTCTAGTTGACGCAGCTCCCTGGTTGATCCTGCCAGTAGTCATATGCTTGTCTCAAAGATTAAGCCATGCATGTCTCAGTACAAGCCGCATTAAGGTGAAACCGCGAATGGCTCATTAAATCAGTTATGGTTCCTTAGATCGTACCCACGTTACTTGGATAACTGTGGTAATTCTAGAGCTAATACATGCAAACAGAGTCCCGACCAGAGATGGAAGGGACGCTTTTATTAGATCAAAACCAATCGGATTGGCTTGTCTGGTCCGTTTGCCTTGGTGACTCTGAATAACTTTGGGCTGATCGCACGGTCCTCGTACCGGCGACGCATCTTTCAAATGTCTGCCTTATCAACTGTCGATGGTAGGTTCTGCGCCTACCATGGTTGTAACGGGTAACGGGGAATCAGGGTTCGATTCCGGAGAGGGAGCCTGAGAAACGGCTACCACATCCAAGGAAGGCAGCAGGCGCGCAAATTACCCACTCCCGGCACGGGGAGGTAGTGACGAAAAATAACGATACGGGACTCATCCGAGGCCCCGTAATCGGAATGAGTACACTTTAAATCCTTTAACGAGTATCTATTGGAGGGCAAGTCTGGTGCCAGCAGCCGCGGTAATTCCAGCTCCAATAGCGTATATTAAAGTTGTTGCGGTTAAAAAGCTCGTAGTTGGATTTGTGTCCCACGCTGTTGGTTCACCGCCCGTCGGTGTTTAACTGGCATGTATCGTGGGACGTCCTGCCGGTGGGGCGAGCCGAAGGGGTGCTTTCGCGTCCCGAGGCGGACCCCGTTTAAATCCTACCAGGGTGCTCTTTGTTGAGTGTCTCGGTGGGCCGGCACGTTTACTTTGAACAAATTAGAGTGCTTAAAGCAGGCAAGCCCGCCTGAATACTGTGTGCATGGAATAATGGAATAGGACCTCGGTTCTATTTTGTTGGTTTTCGGAACCCGAGGTAATGATTAATAGGGACAGGCGGGGGCATTCGTATTGCGACGTTAGAGGTGAAATTCTTGGATCGTCGCAAGACGAACAGAAGCGAAAGCATTTGCCAAGTATGTTTTCATTAATCAAGAACGAAAGTTAGAGGTTCGAAGGCGATCAGATACCGCCCTAGTTCTAACCATAAACGATGCCAGCCAGCGATCCGCCGCAGTTCCTCCGATGACTCGGCGGGCAGCCTCCGGGAAACCAAAGCTTTTGGGTTCCGGGGGAAGTATGGTTGCAAAGCTGAAACTTAAAGGAATTGACGGAAGGGCACCACCAGGAGTGGAGCCTGCGGCTTAATTTGACTCAACACGGGAAACCTCACCAGGCCCGGACACCGGAAGGATTGACAGATTGATAGCTCTTTCTTGATTCGGTGGGTGGTGGTGCATGGCCGTTCTTAGTTGGTGGAGCGATTTGTCTGGTTAATTCCGATAACGAACGAGACTCTAGCCTGCTAACTAGTCGCGTGACATCCTTCGTGCTGTCAGCGATTACTTTTCTTCTTAGAGGGACAGGCGGCTTCTAGCCGCACGAGATTGAGCAATAACAGGTCTGTGATGCCCTTAGATGTTCTGGGCCGCACGCGCGCTACACTGAAGGAATCAGCGTGTCTTCCTAGGCCGAAAGGTCGGGGTAACCCGCTGAACCTCCTTCGTGCTAGGGATTGGGGCTTGCAATTGTTCCCCATGAACGAGGAATTCCCAGTAAGCGCGAGTCATAAGCTCGCGTTGATTACGTCCCTGCCCTTTGTACACACCGCCCGTCGCTACTACCGATTGAATGATTTAGTGAGGTCTTCGGACTGGTACGCGGCATCGACTCTGTCGTTGCCGATGCTACCGGAAAGATGACCAAACTTGATCATTTAGAGGAAGTAAAAGTCGTAACAAGGTTTCCGTAGGTGAACCTGCGGAAGGATCATTACCGACTAGACTGCATGTCTTTCGATGTGCGTGTCGTGTCGCGCAACACGCTACCTGTACGGCAGTGGCCGTGCGCCGCGTGCGGAACCACGCGTGCCTCTCAAAACTAGCGGAAGTGTTGTTGTTGTGTGGTACGAGCGCTGAAGCTCTGGAGCGGCTGGCCTGCGGTACCTGGCGCCTGGCGCCGGTTTTGAATGACGTTCGCCCGAGTGCCTGTCCGCTCCGGTGTGGAGCCGTACGACGCCCATCGGCTGTGAGGCCGTTGGACACAAAAAAAATAGTGGAACAGGGGCCGTCAGACGCCTCAGTCCCGCAAATGCTACTGTCTTGAAAGAGACAGTGGGAGACTGAAAAGGAAAAGATCACCCAGGACGGTGGATCACTCGGCTCGTGGGTCGATGAAGAACGCAGCAAATTGCGCGTCGACATGTGAACTGCAGGACACATGAACATCGACGTTTCGAACGCACATTGCGGTCCATGGATTCCGTTCCCGGGCCACGTCTGGCTGAGGGTCGGCTACGTATACTGAAGCGCGCGGCGTTTGTCCCGCTTCGGAGACGTGGGAGTGTCGTGGTCGCCTGTGTGGCCGGCCGCGTCTCCTTAAACGTGCGATGCGCGCCCGTCGCCTGGCGGTTCGCATACCGGTACTTTCTCGGTAGCGTGCACAGCCGGCTGGCGGTGTGGCGTGCGACACCTCGTACAACGACCTCAGAGCAGGCGAGACTACCCGCTGAATTTAAGCATATTACTAAGCGGAGGAAAAGAAACTAACAAGGATTCCCCCAGTAGCGGCGAGCGAACAGGGAAGAGTCCAGCACCGAACCCCGCAGGCTGCCGCCTGTCGTGGCATGTGGTGTTTGGGAGGGTCCACTACCCCGACGCCTCGCGCCGAGCCCAAGTCCAACTTGAATGAGGCCACGGCCCGTAGAGGGTGCCAGGCCCGTAGCGGCCGGTGCGAGCGTCGGCGGGACCTCTCCTTCGAGTCGGGTTGCTTGAGAGTGCAGCTCCAAGTGGGTGGTAAACTCCATCTGAGACTAAATATGACCACGAGACCGATAGCGAACAAGTACCGTGAGGGAAAGTTGAAAAGAACTTTGAAGAGAGAGTTCAAAAGTACGTGAAACCGTTCTGGGGTAAACGTGAGAAGTCCGAAAGGTCGAACGGGTGAGATTCACGCCCATCCGGCCACTGGCCCCCGCCCTCGGCAGATGGGGCCGGCCGCCCGCGCGGAGCAATCCGCGGCGGGGTCGTGTCCGGTTGCCTTTCCACTCGCCGCGGGGTGGGGCCGTTCCGGTGTGCGGTGGGCCGCACTTCTCCCCTAGTAGGACGTCGCGACCCGCTGGGTGCCGGCCTACGGCCCGGGTGCGCAGCCTGTCCTTCCGCGGGCCTCGGTTCGCGTCTGTTGGGCAGAGCCCCGGTGTCCTGGCTGGCTGCTCGGCGGTATATCTGGAGGAGTCGATTCGCCCCTTTGGGCGCTCGGGCTCCCGGCAAGCGCGCGCGGTTCTTCCCGGATGACGGACCTACCTGGCCCGGCCCCGGACCCGCGCCGCTGTTGGCTCGGGATGCTCTCGGGCGGAATAATCGCTCCCGTCAGCGGCGCTTCAGCTTTGGACAATTTCACGACCCGTCTTGAAACACGGACCAAGGAGTCTAACATGTGCGCGAGTCATTGGGCTGTACGAAACCTAAAGGCGTAATGAAAGTGAAGGTCTCGCCTTGCGCGGGCCGAGGGAGGATGGGGCTTCCCCGCCCTTCACGGGGCGGCGGCCTCCGCACTCCCGGGGCGTCTCGTCCTCATTGCGAGGTGAGGCGCACCTAGAGCGTACACGTTGGGACCCGAAAGATGGTGAACTATGCCTGGCCAGGACGAAGTCAGGGGAAACCCTGATGGAGGTCCGTAGCGATTCTGACGTGCAAATCGATCGTCGGAGCTGGGTATAGGGGCGAAAGACTAATCGAACCATCTAGTAGCTGGTTCCCTCCGAAGTTTCCCTCAGGATAGCTGGTGCTCGTACGAGTCTCATCCGGTAAAGCGAATGATTAGAGGCCTTGGGGCCGAAACGACCTCAACCTATTCTCAAACTTTAAATGGGTGAGATCTCCGGCTTGCTTGATATGCTGAAGCCGCGAGCAAACGACTCGGATCGGAGTGCCAAGTGGGCCACTTTTGGTAAGCAGAACTGGCGCTGTGGGATGAACCAAACGCCGAGTTAAGGCGCCCGAATCGACGCTCATGGGAAACCATGAAAGGCGTTGGTTGCTTAAGACAGCAGGACGGTGGCCATGGAAGTCGGAATCCGCTAAGGAGTGTGTAACAACTCACCTGCCGAAGCAACTAGCCCTGAAAATGGATGGCGCTGAAGCGTCGTGCCTATACTCGGCCGTCAGTCTGGCAGTCATGGCCGGTCCTCGCGGCCGGCCGCGAAGCCCTGACGAGTAGGAGGGTCGCGGCGGTGGGCGCAGAAGGGTCTGGGCGTGAGCCTGCCTGGAGCCGCCGTCGGTGCAGATCTTGGTGGTAGTAGCAAATACTCCAGCGAGGCCCTGGAGGGCTGACGCGGAGAAGGGTTTCGTGTGAACAGCCGTTGCACACGAGTCAGTCGATCCTAAGCCCTAGGAGAAATCCGATGTTGATGGGGGCCGTCATAGCATGATGCACTTTGTGCTGGCCCCCGTTGGGCGAAAGGGAATCCGGTTCCTATTCCGGAACCCGGCAGCGGAACCGATATAAGTCGGGCCCCTCTTTTAGAGATGCTCGTCGGGGTAACCCAAAAGGACCCGGAGACGCCGTCGGGAGATCGGGGAAGAGTTTTCTTTTCTGCATGAGCGTTCGAGTTCCCTGGAATCCTCTAGCAGGGAGATAGGGTTTGGAACGCGAAGAGCACCGCAGTTGCGGCGGTGTCCCGATCTTCCCCTCGGACCTTGAAAATCCGGGAGAGGGCCACGTGGAGGTGTCGCGCCGGTTCGTACCCATATCCGCAGCAGGTCTCCAAGGTGAAGAGCCTCTAGTCGATAGAATAATGTAGGTAAGGGAAGTCGGCAAATTGGATCCGTAACTTCGGGATAAGGATTGGCTCTGAGGATCGGGGCGTGTCGGGCTTGGTCGGGAAGTGGGTCAGCGCTAACGTGCCGGGCCTGGGCGAGGTGAGTGCCGTAGGGGTGCCGGTAAGTGCGGGCGTTTAGCGCGGGCGTGGTCTGCTCTCGCCGTTGGTTGGCCTCGTGCTGGCCGGCGGTGCAGGATGCGCGCGCCTGCGCGGCGTTCGCGCCCCGGTGCTTCAACCTGCGTGCAGGATCCGAGCTCGGTCCCGTGCCTTGGCCTCCCACGGATCTTCCTTGCTGCGAGGCCGCGTCCGCCTTAGCGTGCTCCTCCGGGGGCGCGCGGGTGCGCGGATTCTCTTCGGCCGCCATTCAACGATCAACTCAGAACTGGCACGGACTGGGGGAATCCAACACGCGATCTAGTGT
>NW_026062861.1:17500-20000 GCF_023897955.1 Schistocerca gregaria | reverse complement strand
GTGAACTATGTTCAGAGGGTTGCTGTTAGGCAAAGCTACATTCCTGTGACGTTACATGTGACAGTTAAGGTGCAGTGTAAGTTAGGTTAAGGTGCAGTGTAAGTTAGGTTAAGGTGCAGTGTAAGTTAGGTTAAGGTGCAGTGTAAGTTAGGTTAAGGTGCAGTGTAAGTTAGGTTAAGGTGCAGTGTAAGTTAGGTTAAGGTGCAGTGTAAGTTAGGTTAAGGTGCAGTGTAAGTTAGGTTAAGGTGCAGTGTAAGTTAGGTTAAGGTGCAGTGTAAGTTAGGTTAAGGTGCAGTGTAAGTTAGGTTAAGGTGCAGTGTAAGTTAGGTTAAGGTGCAGTGTAAGTTAGGTTAAGGTGCAGTGTAAGTTAGGTTAAGGTGCAGTGTAACTTAGGTTAAGGTGCAGTGTAAGTTAGGTTAAGGTGCAGTGTAACTTAGGTTAAGGTGCAGTGTAACTTAGGTTAAGGTGCAGTGTAACTTAGGTTAAGGTGCAGTGTAACTTAGGTTAAGGTGCAGTGTAACTTAGGTTAAGGTGCAGTGTAACTTAGGTTAAGGTGCAGTGTAACTTAGGTTAAGGTGCAGTGTAACTTAGGTTAAGGTGCAGTGTAACTTAGGTTAAGGTGCAGTGTAACTTAGGTTAAGGTGCAGTGTAACTTAGGTTAAGGTGCAGTGTAACTTAGGTTAAGGTGCAGTGTAACTTAGGTTAAGGTGCAGTGTAACTTAGGTTAAGGTGCAGTGTAACTTAGGTTAAGGTGCAGTGTAACTTAGGTTAAGGTGCAGTGTAACTTAGGTTAAGGTGCAGTGTAACTTAGGTTAAGGTGCAGTGTAACTTAGGTTAAGGTGCAGTGTAACTTAGGTTAAGGTGCAGTGTAACTTAGGTTAAGGTGCAGTGTAACTTAGGTTAAGGTGCAGTGTAACTTAGGTTAAGGTGCAGTGTAACTTAGGTTAAGGTGCAGTGTAACTTAGGTTAAGGTGCAGTGTAACTTAGGTTAAGGTGCAGTGTAACTTAGGTTAAGGTGCAGTGTAACTTAGGTTAAGGTGCAGTGTAACTTAGGTTAAGGTGCAGTGTAACTTAGGTTAAGGTGCAGTGTAACTTAGGTTAAGGTGCAGTGTAACTTAGGTTAAGGTGCAGTGTAACTTAGGTTAAGGTGCAGTGTAACTTAGGTTAAGGTGCAGTGTAACTTAGGTTAAGGTGCAGTGTAACTTAGGTTAAGGTGCAGTGTAACTTAGGTTAAGGTGCAGTGTAACTTAGGTTAAGGTGCAGTGTAAGTTAGGTTAAGGTGCAGTGTAACTTAGGTTAAGGTGCAGTGTAACTTAGGTTAAGGTGCAGTGTAACTTAGGTTAAGGTGCAGTGTAACTTAGGTTAAGGTGCAGTGTAACTTAGGTTAAGGTGCAGTGTAACTTAGGTTAAGGTGCAGTGTAACTTAGGTTAAGGTGCAGTGTAACTTAGGTTAAGGTGCAGTGTAAGTTAGGTTAAGGTGCAGTGTAACTTAGGTTAAGGTGCAGCGTAACTTAGGTTAAGGTGCAGCGTAACTTAGGTTAAGGTGCAGTGTAACTTAGGTTAAGGTGCAGTGTAACTTAGGTTAAGGTGCAGTGTAACTTAGGTTAAGGTGCAGTGTAACTTAGGTTAAGGTGCAGCGTAACTTAGGTTAAGGTGCAGCGTAACTTAGGTTAAGGTGCAGCGTAACTTAGGTTAAGGTGCAGCGTAACTTAGGTTAAGGTGCAGCGTAACTTAGGTTAAGGTGCAGCGTAACTTAGGTTAAGGTGCAGCGTAACTTAGGTTAAGGTGCAGCGTAACTTAGGTTAAGGTGCAGCGTAACTTAGGTTAAGGTGCAGCGTAACTTAGGTTAAGGTGCAGCGTAACTTAGGTTAAGGTGCAGCGTAACTTAGGTTAAGGTGCAGCGTAACTTAGGTTAAGGTGCAGCGTAACTTAGGTTAAGGTGCAGCGTAACTTAGGTTTAGGGGCCAACGTGGGTTAGGTTAGGGGCCAACGTGGGTTAGGTTAGGGGCCAACGTGGGTTAGGTTAGGGGCCAACGTGGGTTAGGTTAGGGGCCAACGTGGGTTAGGTTAGGGGCCAACGTGGGTTAGGTTAGGGGCCAACGTGGGTTAGGTTAGGGGCCAACGTGGGTTAGGTTAGGGGCCAACGTGGGTTAGGTTAGGGGCCAACGTGGGTTAGGTTAGGGGCCAACGTGGGTTAGGTTAGGGGCCAACGTGGGTTAGGTTAGGGGCCAACGTGGGTTAGGTTAGGGGCCAACGTGGGTTAGGTTAGGGGCCAACGTGGGTTAGGTTAGGGGCCAACGTGGGTTAGGTTAGGGGCCAACGTGGGTTAGGTTAGGGGCCAACGTGGGTTAGGTTAGGGGCCAACGTGGGTTAGGTTAGGGGCCAACGTGGGTTAGGTTAGGGGCCAACGTGGGTTAGGTTAGGGGCCAACGTGGGTTAGGTTAGGGGCCAACGTGGGTTAGGTTAGGGGCCAACGTGGGTTAGGTTAGGGGCCAACGTG
>NW_026062861.1:5000-10000 GCF_023897955.1 Schistocerca gregaria | reverse complement strand
CCCAAAAGCTTTGGTTTCCCGGAGGCTGCCCGCCGAGTCATCGGAGGAACTGCGGCGGATCGCTGGCTGGCATCGTTTATGGTTAGAACTAGGGCGGTATCTGATCGCCTTCGAACCTCTAACTTTCGTTCTTGATTAATGAAAACATACTTGGCAAATGCTTTCGCTTCTGTTCGTCTTGCGACGATCCAAGAATTTCACCTCTAACGTCGCAATACGAATGCCCCCGCCTGTCCCTATTAATCATTACCTCGGGTTCCGAAAACCAACAAAATAGAACCGAGGTCCTATTCCATTATTCCATGCACACAGTATTCAGGCGGGCTTGCCTGCTTTAAGCACTCTAATTTGTTCAAAGTAAACGTGCCGGCCCACCGAGACACTCAACTAAGAGCACCCTGGTAGGATTTCAACGGGGTCCGCCTCGGGACGCGCAAGCACGCCTTCGGCTCGCCCCACCGGCAGGACGTCCCACGATACATGCCAGTTAAACACCGACGGGCGGTGAACCAACAGCGTGGGACACAAATCCAACTACGAGCTTTTTAACCGCAACAACTTTAATATACGCTATTGGAGCTGGAATTACCGCGGCTGCTGGCACCAGACTTGCCCTCCAATAGATACTCGTTAAAGGATTTAAAGTGTACTCATTCCGATTACGGGGCCTCGGATGAGTCCCGTATCGTTATTTTTCGTCACTACCTCCCCGTGCCGGGAGTGGGTAATTTGCGCGCCTGCTGCCTTCCTTGGATGTGGTAGCCGTTTCTCAGGCTCCCTCTCCGGAATCGAACCCTGATTCCCCGTTACCCGTTACAACCATGGTAGGCGCAGAACCTACCATCGACAGTTGATAAGGCAGACATTTGAAAGATGCGTCGCCGGTACGAGGACCGTGCGATCAGCCCAAAGTTATTCAGAGTCACCAAGGCAAACGGACCAGACGAGCCAATCCGATTGGTTTTGATCTAATAAAAGCGTCCCTTCCATCTCTGGTCGGGACTCTGTTTGCATGTATTAGCTCTAGAATTACCACAGTTATCCAAGTAACGTGGGTACGATCTAAGGAACCATAACTGATTTAATGAGCCATTCGCGGTTTCACCTTAATGCGGCTTGTACTGAGACATGCATGGCTTAATCTTTGAGACAAGCATATGACTACTGGCAGGATCAACCAGGGAGCTGCGTCAACGAGAGCTGAGCAGCCGGCCGCCCGGGAGTGTGTCCCGAGGGCCCGCGCGAACACGCAAGCGTCCGCTCAATTATTCTGCAAACAGGAGGAGGCTGAGCTCCCCTGCACGATACACCTCGAAACCCTCTCAGGTCCCGGCGGCGCGCAGCGCCGTCCTAAGTACTTGGTCGGGTTCGAGAGAGGCGCAATCGCCCGGAGATAGGCGAGTAGACGCTTTCAGTGCGAACACCCGTGCTCCCAACTGAGCTTGCCGCTGCCGACAGAGGCCCGGGAGCGTGCTGTCGTGGCATTGCCGGCGGGAAACAACACGCGCCACCTACGGTGACCGGCAGCTCCAACGCCAGCGCCACAGAAGGGCAAAGCCCCACTTGGGTGCAGAAGCGAACTCTCCCAGCACAGCGCACGCGCCAACACGTCCGCAGAGCTGCGATACAAACCACCTGCGAGAACCGCCGGGGGCGACCGAGCAGCAGACGGCGTCGCGACGCCGAGTGCCGGGCGGCGGCGCATCCTCAACGCACACAGTCCGCAATCGGACCAGCACACTGCAGATGTCCACCGCGCTTCGCACCGGGCTCGGCAGAACCCACTTTGGCCGCCTGGCGCCGCGCGCCGGGTGCGCCGGCGCGTAGCTGGGACGCCAGCCGGGCCCGTCGGCCGGCGCTCCTGCCACTGGGCGCCCCCCACCAGCCGGCTGTAGTGCGTGCGCTCACGCAGCGCGCGGCCAGCACGCCGGGCGGCCCCCCCTCACCGGCCGGGGACTGTCCCACCAAGCCACAGCCTCGTATCGCTTCATACCCACATGGCCAACTCAGGTTCGGGGGCATGGCGGGTACCGCCGAAACAACCGGTTCACAGATGTACCGATCGTCGCTATCACCGATGCACCTGCAGCGCGAACAACCGCTCAACAACTGATTTCCAGTTCATTTGCGGATCTTTGGCAGCAAACGTATACGTCAATCTACATTTGCGAAATCTACGATTCTGGCATGCCTGCATGTTATGTGTCACGACACGCTACATCAGCCCACATACACACTACGGCATGTACACGAGAGAACACGTGGAAGATGGTCCGCGCACGTGTGCAATGTCCCTTGCGCGGTCGACTGTCAACCGGCCTCTGTAGCATGTCGCAGATGTGGAACGCGGTCCACCGTGGTATCATGTTGTGTGGGGCAATACGATTAAATAGGAAAACCCTCGTCGCTACATCAACAGACGGCTCACGCTGATTCCCGGCAGAGGGAGGGGGGCCAACATGCAATACTTTCGTCCGTACCTACCACATGTCTGTACGGCGTAAAACAGTGCAATCTCGCTGTAATGGGGAGACGAGACAAGTAGCATCGTGCACAACATATGGCCCTTATGATTCGCCATTGTAGGGCGCAGCCGGTGTACGGTCAAGCATGTGCCACATTATGTCACTCAGTACGTAACGACGGATGATCAGTGTGGGTTACGCGTACATCAGCGGACAGTCCACACAGGCCGTACCACAACGTACACTGACTGCATCGACAACCGAATGCAACTGAACAGCTGCAAGGCTCATTTCACAAACAAACGCCTGACCGACCAGCTTGGAAGGGCAGGAGGGGAGGGCGATAGTCGTTCTGTAGCGTTACACCCTTCCAGTGGTTAGCGGGACTGTGTAGAAAGTACGCAACACTCGAAAGACATTTACGTGAGGGTACGCACCATGGCATCGAGAAATACACATGACACCAGAGGATCCAAGCAGTGAACTATGTTCAGAGGGTTGCTGTTAGGCAAAGCTACATTCCTGTGACGTTACATGTGACAGTTAAGGTGCAGTGTAAGTTAGGTTAAGGTGCAGTGTAAGTTAGGTTAAGGTGCAGTGTAAGTTAGGTTAAGGTGCAGTGTAAGTTAGGTTAAGGTGCAGTGTAAGTTAGGTTAAGGTGCAGTGTAAGTTAGGTTAAGGTGCAGTGTAAGTTAGGTTAAGGTGCAGTGTAAGTTAGGTTAAGGTGCAGTGTAAGTTAGGTTAAGGTGCAGTGTAAGTTAGGTTAAGGTGCAGTGTAAGTTAGGTTAAGGTGCAGTGTAAGTTAGGTTAAGGTGCAGTGTAAGTTAGGTTAAGGTGCAGTGTAACTTAGGTTAAGGTGCAGTGTAAGTTAGGTTAAGGTGCAGTGTAACTTAGGTTAAGGTGCAGTGTAACTTAGGTTAAGGTGCAGTGTAACTTAGGTTAAGGTGCAGTGTAACTTAGGTTAAGGTGCAGTGTAACTTAGGTTAAGGTGCAGTGTAACTTAGGTTAAGGTGCAGTGTAACTTAGGTTAAGGTGCAGTGTAACTTAGGTTAAGGTGCAGTGTAACTTAGGTTAAGGTGCAGTGTAACTTAGGTTAAGGTGCAGTGTAACTTAGGTTAAGGTGCAGTGTAACTTAGGTTAAGGTGCAGTGTAACTTAGGTTAAGGTGCAGTGTAACTTAGGTTAAGGTGCAGTGTAACTTAGGTTAAGGTGCAGTGTAACTTAGGTTAAGGTGCAGTGTAACTTAGGTTAAGGTGCAGTGTAACTTAGGTTAAGGTGCAGTGTAACTTAGGTTAAGGTGCAGTGTAACTTAGGTTAAGGTGCAGTGTAACTTAGGTTAAGGTGCAGTGTAACTTAGGTTAAGGTGCAGTGTAACTTAGGTTAAGGTGCAGTGTAACTTAGGTTAAGGTGCAGTGTAACTTAGGTTAAGGTGCAGTGTAACTTAGGTTAAGGTGCAGTGTAACTTAGGTTAAGGTGCAGTGTAACTTAGGTTAAGGTGCAGTGTAACTTAGGTTAAGGTGCAGTGTAACTTAGGTTAAGGTGCAGTGTAACTTAGGTTAAGGTGCAGTGTAACTTAGGTTAAGGTGCAGTGTAACTTAGGTTAAGGTGCAGTGTAACTTAGGTTAAGGTGCAGTGTAACTTAGGTTAAGGTGCAGTGTAACTTAGGTTAAGGTGCAGTGTAACTTAGGTTAAGGTGCAGTGTAACTTAGGTTAAGGTGCAGTGTAACTTAGGTTAAGGTGCAGTGTAACTTAGGTTAAGGTGCAGTGTAAGTTAGGTTAAGGTGCAGTGTAACTTAGGTTAAGGTGCAGTGTAACTTAGGTTAAGGTGCAGTGTAACTTAGGTTAAGGTGCAGTGTAACTTAGGTTAAGGTGCAGTGTAACTTAGGTTAAGGTGCAGTGTAACTTAGGTTAAGGTGCAGTGTAACTTAGGTTAAGGTGCAGTGTAACTTAGGTTAAGGTGCAGTGTAAGTTAGGTTAAGGTGCAGTGTAACTTAGGTTAAGGTGCAGCGTAACTTAGGTTAAGGTGCAGCGTAACTTAGGTTAAGGTGCAGTGTAACTTAGGTTAAGGTGCAGTGTAACTTAGGTTAAGGTGCAGTGTAACTTAGGTTAAGGTGCAGTGTAACTTAGGTTAAGGTGCAGCGTAACTTAGGTTAAGGTGCAGCGTAACTTAGGTTAAGGTGCAGCGTAACTTAGGTTAAGGTGCAGCGTAACTTAGGTTAAGGTGCAGCGTAACTTAGGTTAAGGTGCAGCGTAACTTAGGTTAAGGTGCAGCGTAACTTAGGTTAAGGTGCAGCGTAACTTAGGTTAAGGTGCAGCGTAACTTAGGTTAAGGTGCAGCGTAACTTAGGTTAAGGTGCAGCGTAACTTAGGTTAAGGTGCAGCGTAACTTAGGTTAAGGTGCAGCGTAACTTAGGTTAAGGTGCAGCGTAACTTAGGTTAAGGTGCAGCGTAACTTAGGTTTAGGGGCCAACGTGGGTTAGGTTAGGGGCCAACGTGGGTTAGGTTAGGGGCCAACGTGGGTTAGGTTAGGGGCCAA
>NW_026062860.1:0-32573 GCF_023897955.1 Schistocerca gregaria | reverse complement strand
ACACACGCGAGACAGATCCACATATCGCATCAACGAACGGCAGGCCAATTGCGGACTCAGCCGTGTCAGGCAAATCAACCCAACCAACACCTCCCACGGAAACCCTGACACTGATCCAGCAGTACGTCCACATACATCGCCACACCAAATACGGGTGACGAGTGAGCAACAAATGGAACAATACACAACAAGGGCTGACCTAATAAAAACTGCACGTCACGTCATACCTTCCAGACAGACGGCAGTTCCGACGGGACGGCGGAACCGTATACGTACCTTTCAGCCACAACAACCGACCGACTGGACACGCCCGCGTCTCCAGCCAGCCAACCACCAGGGCCACACAGCCCGCAAGTTTCAGGCGTCAACACTTCTTAACGTACGTTGCAACTTTTCAAACATTGCCACACACACACACACACACACACACACACACACCACGAAAAGCGTCAACCTCTCTCACACAGGATACACTCAACACTTTTTGTCGGCGGAGCTTGAGGGCCAACGGTTGACACACCCCCACCGGCCACACAGGTTTCCCTTTGAAAATTGCAGTGACGGAGGAGACGCGGCATTACGAGAGGGTTGTTTCCGAGAGCGCGAGCTGGACGGAGCTGCGGCGCCAGCCGCCGCCGCCGCCGCCGCCGCCGAGGGGTAATGAACGCACGCGATGCCGCATGACAGCCCATCACCCAAAGTTTCACCCACAACTGCACAGGTCGCACCCCCTTTTCGCGCCATACTAGTGTCGATCGTCAATTACAGCTGACGGTGTTCGCATTTGCCACTTGACGAGAGGGGGGGGGGGGGGGGGGGGAAAAGAAAACAAACATCTGACACGCCATGTGTTTCTCTCTCTCTCTGTTACATCTAGGTCATTCGGCAGCCACTGTAAAAAAAAAAAAAAAAAAAAAAAAAAAAAAAAAAAAAAAATATTTTTACGACATGGTTGGGTAAGTGATTTAAAGACAACAATTGTGGGTCACACACCATAGACCATTTCGATAGTGTTCTTGTTCTTCTCTTTTTCCTTTTTTTATCGCTCAATTGAAATCAACCTGGGGGATGATGCAATGCTGCGATATGGCACAACCGTCGTCCATTGTACACAACTCGGGAACAAAAAGAAACCAATTCAGGGAACGTTCGTTCCTTCACACGTTTCTTTCAACGCACTTGGTCTTTACCATCCTGTATATTCAACACACATTTCCTTTCATCAAACTAGGGCATTTCCATAACAGTATTTGCAATACTGCTTCTTCGACGTCATTTCACCATCTTAACTAGAGACAAACAAACAAGAAAATAGCAAAACAGCCTTGAGAACCCCGTCCACCAAATTTCAGTTAGCACGGCATCCAAGATTCTTTTCCGGGGAGTGCAGTGCAGCTGACGCTGCTCAGACCATATACCGTCGCCAGTCTCACTCAACTCTTGCGCATTCCATTCTACGCTACGTGACTATGCAAAAATGAATGAATCAAACCCGCCCAGAGAGCGTCTTGTGCGAGGGGACACACGATATAGAGAACAACAAAACACACAGGGGGACACCACCACAGTTGGAGAGAACGTTTCCACCACGGCCAGGCCGCGCCGTTACGCGCTTTTTTTTTTTCCTCCCCCCCACTGCACACCTCCGACACCACGGGAACGTTCACCGTCCCGTTGCCCTACACTGGCGTTTCTTTTCACCCCCCACCCTATTCCTCGCTCCCCGGACATTCGACCGATCACAAAGTGCAACCTCTCGTTACCGTCGGGTGCCCCTCTTCATCCCCGGGGCGCCAACAACAAAACAAAAACACCACCGACGCCGTCGTCTCGCGTCACCTCACTCAACTGAGCGGAAAATACACGTACATCCAGAATGACGACACCGCCTCCAGACGTCAGACGTCAGGTCGAAAGAGGGCACCGTACGTCGTGGCGCGTGGTCTCCTAACTCACCTCGCGCGTACAAATACAATGCAATGCGTGTCTCCTCACGTTCACACACACCTCCACGCTCCACTTTTACGTCGCCCAACCAACCAACTACTAACTTAACCCACCCGCTCGGCGTAGAAGCAGCTGTAGGCGGCAACGTGTTTCTCACCCTCGCCACCAACGGTGTGACATCCGACAATCGCGGTTTGCTTTCCGTTCCACACCTCCGGCCATACCATACAAAGGGGACAAAAAAAAAAAAAAAAATATATATATCAAACAAGCCAACTCCAGCGATCCGCCCCCCTAACACCAACACGTCTCGAAACACCCACGCCCACGACCCGGCTGTGGCCCTAAAGTGCGTATCCCAACGTCACACCAAAACCAAAGGCGCCGGCGCCGCACCACACCACACCACAAGCTACAGCTACAGCTGTGCCGCCCGTCCACCCGCTCACAACAACAACAACAACAACAACAACAATTCCGCCCTTCCCGCAAAGGCATTTTGGTGGCCCTGAAAAGGGCCGTTTTTTCTTTTCTTCGCCGCGCCGCGGACGAGCCTCCTATTTCCAAGAGCCACCTCCTTACTTGGAGCTCGTGTACTTGGTCACCGCCTTCGTGCCCTCGCTCACCGCGTGCTTGGCCAGCTCGCCAGGCAGCAAGAGCCGCACAGCGGTCTGGATCTCGCGGGACGTGATGGTCGAGCGCTTGTTGTAGTGCGCCAGGCGAGAAGCCTCGGCCGCAATGCGCTCGAAAATGTCGTTCACGAAGCTGTTCATGATGCTCATCGCCTTCGAAGAGATGCCCGTGTCAGGGTGCACCTGCTTCAGCACCTTGTAGATGTAGATGGCATAGCTCTCCTTCCTCTTGCGCTTCTTCTTCTTGTCGCCCTTCGAAATGTTCTTCTGCGCCTTGCCAGCCTTCTTGGCGGCTTTCCCGCTAGTCTTGGGCGGCATCACGAACAAACAGGCAGGCAGGCAGGCAGGCAGGCAGGCAGGCAGGCACGCGCAGTCAGTCAGTCAGTCAGGCGCTCCGCTCCAGTCAGCGTCTCCCCACACAGTGGCACCCGCCGCACGCCGCCGCCGCACCTTTACCAGCTCGCCCTGCTGCGGCCGCCGACCAATGGGGCGCGCGCGCAACCGGCCGCCGCACCCGAGCCCATAAAGGACCCCCACCCCGCCGGCGCCGGCACGCACTCCGCTGCTCGACTCGCTGCGGCTCGCACCGTTTGGGGCGTTGTGCTTTTTCTTTCTCGCTTCTTTCCAAACTAGCCCATCGCCATGTCCGGACGCGGAAAGGGAGGCAAAGTCAAGGGCAAGTCAAAGTCCCGCTCAAGCAGGGCTGGGCTCCAGTTCCCGGTCGGCAGAATCCACCGCCTCCTGCGCAAGGGAAACTACGCCGAGCGCGTCGGCGCCGGGGCGCCCGTCTACCTCGCCGCCGTCATGGAGTACCTCGCGGCTGAGGTGCTCGAGCTGGCCGGAAACGCGGCCCGCGACAACAAGAAGACGCGCATCATCCCGCGCCACCTGCAGCTCGCCATACGCAACGACGAGGAGCTCAACAAGCTCTTGTCGGGCGTCACCATCGCACAGGGAGGTGTCCTGCCCAACATCCAGGCCGTCCTGCTGCCAAAGAAGACCGAGAAGAAGGCCTAAAAGAGAGACAGCGCAATCGGCAACCGCCGCGTGCTCCCTTGGCACGCAGCGCGCCATTTGCCGCCTCGGCTCAAAAAACAAAACACAATCGGCCCTTTTCAGGGCCACCACACAAACCTACGTCCAAAGCAGAATTCCAGTCGTTCGTCGCACCACTTTTCTCTCTCTCTCTCTCTCTCTCTCTCTCTCTCTCTCTCTCTCTGTGTACGGTTTTTTTTTCCTTCTTACACACACAGGCGCCGCCATCTTGTACACACGTACTTGGCCACCTCCTCCACTCAACTCCACGCACGCACAGTCTCGCGACCATTAACCAGCACACGTGGCGCACAACAACACACCTCAAAAATAACCCCTCGGCGCTCAGCCGCGCCGCAACACACAGCCCATCCACCGACAAGAAGCATACAAGCAAAGAGGGAGGGGAAGGAAGGAAGGAAGGAAGGAGCTCACACAACGCAAGGGCACGCTTCCTTCCCTCCCAACCGCACCGCACACCACGTCAAAAAAAACTCCAAACAAAACTAAAAGGCCAAGTAGACTAAAAAGGAAAAGAAAAACCAGCAACACAGACTCTTTCGCACTTTTCAACTTCCGAACACTGTGGTGGCCCTGAAAAGGGCCGTTTTTCAATCTATCTCTCTTTCCTTCCTTCGGTCTCACACCGCCTAACCGCCGAAACCGTACAGGGTGCGCCCCTGCCTCTTCAGGGCGTACACCACGTCCATGGCCGTCACAGTCTTGCGCTTGGCGTGCTCAGTGTACGTCACCGCGTCGCGGATCACGTTCTCCAGGAACACCTTCAGCACTCCGCGCGTCTCCTCGTAGATCAGACCAGAGATGCGCTTCACGCCGCCCCTGCGCGCCAGGCGGCGGATCGCGGGCTTCGTGATGCCCTGGATGTTGTCGCGCAACACCTTGCGGTGCCGCTTGGCGCCACCCTTGCCGAGCCCCTTTCCTCCCTTGCCGCGGCCTGTCATTCTTCTTCTTCAAGCGTCTCAACCACAATAATATAAAAAACAGAAAGCAAGGCAAGCTCCTCACCCGGCGCTAGCGAGTCGGCTACGGTTGTGGCGCCCAGCGCGCGCGCCGCCCCCCTATATAGACTCTGGGGCCCCGCGGCCCGCCCTCCCCTCCCCCCACCACCGCGCACCGAGGGCATATAAGCGCAGCACCCGGGGCGCGCGGGCCCGTTGTCAAGGCAGCACCGGACGCCGTCGCGCACGCATATCCTCCACGCCGCATCCGCATCCGCAGTAGCCATGGCCCGGACAAAGCAAACGGCCCGCAAGTCCACCGGCGGAAAGGCGCCGCGCAAACAGCTCGCCACCAAGGCGGCGAGGAAGAGCGCGCCCGCCACCGGCGGCGTCAAGAAGCCCCACCGCTACAGGCCGGGCACCGTCGCCCTGCGAGAAATCAGGCGCTACCAGAAGAGCACAGAGCTGCTCATCCGCAAGCTGCCATTCCAGCGCCTAGTGCGCGAGATCGCCCAGGACTTCAAGACCGACCTGCGCTTCCAGAGCTCCGCAGTCATGGCCCTGCAGGAGGCCAGCGAGGCCTACCTCGTCGGCCTCTTCGAAGACACCAACCTGTGCGCAATCCACGCCAAGCGAGTCACCATCATGCCCAAGGACATCCAGCTCGCGCGCCGCATCCGCGGCGAGCGCGCCTAAACCCGCACACCGCCAAACAAACAAAACGGCCCTTTTCAGGGCCACTAACGTCTCTCCGTCGCGAGCAAAACTTTGTCGGTCGCAACGACTAGTTCCCCACTCACTCTCCAGTCCAGTCGTCCCACCCCCGGCCCGGCCCGGCGCCGCCGTTTCCAAAAAAAAGAAAAAAGCACCGCACCGGCCGAACCAAGTCGCAAGCGTCAATAGCGCCACCCACACAGGCCACGGCACAAAACGTGACGCCCGGAAAGCAAAGCAAAGCAAAAAAGACTATTCCAAAACCACCACCAAGACAAACAAACAAACAAACGCGGCGCAAAATAAATAGGTAAAAAATAATAAAAGTAAAATACACTTTGTGTAACACCAACCGCGGCGCCGCCGCCCACGCCCGCCAACGACCCCACAATCCAACCACCATCCACACATGAAACAAACAAACGCCAGCAAGCAAGACAGACAGACAGACAACAAGGCAACCGACCGACCACGACACGACACGACAATCAACACCTTCCCGACGTGCTTTGATGGCCCTGAGAAGGGCCGTTTTTGTTTTTGTCCGGGACCGCGCGACAGCCTCTGGTTGCGCGCCGGCCTCCAGGCGACGGTGTCAACCGCCAACCCTTCCCTGCCCTTTTTACTTCTTCTTCTTGGGCGAAGCCTTCGCCTTAGACGGCGTCGCCGTCGCCTTCTTCGGGCGCGGCGCCTTCGGCTTCTTCGTCGGAACCTTGGCGGCCTTCTTCGCCTTCGACGGCGACTTGGCCTTGGCCGGCTTGGCCGCAGCCGCCTTCTTCGCACCCGCGGGAGCGGCCGACGCCGCAGACGCCTTCTTGGCGGCGCCCGCCTTCCGACCGGTCGCCGCCTTCACGCCGCCAGCCTTCTTTGCGCCGGCCGCACGGGCCCCCTTCTTCTCCTTGCTGGCCGGAGCGGCGCGCTTCTTCTTCGCACCACCGCCGCCACCACGAGCCTTGCCGCCCTCGGCCGCCCCGCCGCCGGCGCCGGCAAGCTTGAAAGAGCCCGACGCGCCCTTCCCCTTCGTCTGCACCAGCTCGCCAGCCACGACGGCCGACTTGAGGTACTTCTTGATAAAGGGCGCCAGCTTCTCCGCGTCCAGCTTGTAGTGCGCGGCAATGTACTTCTTGATCGCCTGCAGCGACGACCCGCCGCGCTCCTTCAGACTCTTGATGGCGGCCGTCACCATCTCAGAGGTGCGCGGGTGCGCAGGCTTGGCGCGCGGCTTCTTCGCAGACGACGCAGACTTGGCCTTCTTCGTAGTGCCGGTGGCGGCGGGTGCCGCGGCAGTCTCGTTCGTAGCCGCCTGGTCTGCCATCTTTTGCCTGTTCTCTTTTCTTTTTTCCCCTTGCTTTCGCTTCCTTCTCTCCTTCGACGACGCACAACAGCGAGGGGCGCGCAGCAGAGAATAGCCGCGCACGTCTCGTGCATAAGTGTGTGAGTGACGCAGTTTTTGCGTTCTCACCTGTGGGGAAGTTTACAGCGTACTTGACACTCTTTCTTCCAGGAATGGGGTGTTTCTTCTTAGTGGGAAGTCTTTGTGTGGTTTATTCTTGTTCTGCACTTGAACATCACATGAGGAAATTCTTCACTTCGCGGGCACTATTGTTGCGTGCGAAGGAGGTCTGGCCAGCGCAGTGTGGCGCGCCAGTGTGGTCGGTGGCCGAGATCGCGTACCTTGGGGTTACGCGATGCTTCGACCTTCTCGTAGAAGTCTTGGGCAGCATGTTGAAACCGCTGTCTGAGTAAAGGTACTCCTGCGATGTCGTGTAGTTCCGCGGCGTTGAAGTCCCGCGGAAGATGCAGCACCGTTCTGAGGGCCCTGTTTTGGACCGTTTGTAGACGGCGGATGTTGGTCTCGGCTGCGTTGCCCCACACCACCGCTGCGTAATCAAACAGCGGGCTGATGGTGGTTTTGTACAGCGTGAGACCTAAGTCTGCTGGTAGCGATGATGTGGGGTTGATGACCGGGTACAGCATGCGCAGTCTACCCAGTGCTTTCCTCCTCACTTCTTCGATATGTTGGCGCCACGTTAGACGCTTGTCTAGCGTGACGCCAAGATATTTTGCACTGTTGTTCCACGGTACACGTCTTCCGCGGACTGTCAGCTGCTCGAGGTCTACCGGAACGTGTCGAAGCGCGATGATTATCGCCTGACTTTTTTCTGGGTTATAAGCCAGACGCCATTTCGTGGCCCATTCTTCTAGCGCTGTGGTTGCCGCTTGCAGACGCCTTTGTAGAGCTCGGGGGCATCTGCTGCGGCTGTAGACGGCGGTATCGTCCGCGTACAGGGCGTTGTTGACTGCGCCTGTGCGTGGGAGGTCCGCTGTGTAGAGCGAGTAAAGCGTCGGGCCGATGACCGAGCCTTGCGGTACACCCGCGAGTACCCGGCGCTCCGTGGAAATTCCACTATCTGCCCGAACGTGGAATGTCCTGTCCCGCAGGTAAGTCTGCAGGAGACTCACGTGTGACACGGGTACCCCCAGTACAAGTAACTTATACAGGAGGCCTTCGTGCCACACCGAGTCAAAGGCGCGTGACACGTCGAGCATGAGAGCACCGAAATACTCGCGTCGGTCAACTGCTCCGAACGCTTCCTCGGTCAGCCGTAGGACTTGGTGTGTGGCAGAGTGTCCTCGCCGGAACCCAAATTGCTCATTTGGCAGGATTTCTTCCGCAGTGATATGACGCAGGAGGCGCGTCATGTATAGCCGCTCAAAGAGTTTGGATAGCGCCGGCAGCAAGCTAATCGGACGGTAGTTTTTTGCCATCCGCGCGTCCTTCCCTGGTTTTGGTAGGGCCACTATTTCTGCGTGCTTCCAAATTTGCGGAAACTCTTCTGTTCGTAGCACTTCATTGAAGAGTTCCGTGAGTTTGGCCACTGCTTCTTCTGGGAGTTGCCTAAGGAGCGAATTTGTCACCATGTCTGGGCCGGCAGCTTTGCGACCTTGAAGGTGACGCAGCAGCTGTTTCACCTCGTCGACGACTATCGGCGTGATGTGGTCGTCAGGGTCTCTCGCCGCAAGAAAGCGGGGAAGACGATCCCTGACGAGTCGAATATGCGCTGCGTCAACCGGGTCCTCCATCGGTGTGAAATTAGCGGCGAACACATCGGCCAGGGAGTTAGCCTTTGCATTCGGCTCGCTGACAAAGTCCGCACCGACCTGTAGTGGAGGAATTTTCATCGTACGACGGATGAAACTCTTTACCATTCTCCACGCCGAACCATCTTCCGTGTTGAGCTGGGAGATCTTGGTCGCCCACTCCTGGTGCCTGTGTTGTTCTGATGCGACCTTGATTTCCCTGCGCAACCGGTTGAGTGTCGGTTTGATGGCCGGATTGCGGGTGCGTTGCCATTCTCTGGCAACCCGGTTTTTCTCGGAGATCAGGTTCTCCAGGTCTCGTGGCAGACGCTGTAGCTTGCAGCTTCGGTGGTCAGCGGCTGGTCTGGGCGGTGTGGCGTTGGTAGCTGCTTCCAACATGCAGTTTGTGTAATGTCGTAGAGCTACGTTTACTCCGTTCGCTGCCGGGTCCGGAAGTTGTTCCAACACTGCCACCATGGCTTCGCGGTATTGGTCCCAGTTGATCCCGCGTAAGTCAAGCCCTCTTCTTGGTATCGGCGTAAGTTCCGCCTCGACTTCGAACATGACTGGGACGTGGTCGGAGTTGATAGGCGGCCTTGTGCTCGCTGTCAGGTTCTGTCGGACGCCTTTGTTGATCAGTATATCGATCACATCAGGCAGCCCTCTAGGAGGGAAAATAGTTGGTTCGTGTGGAGCGACGACTACGGCGTTATGGCGCTCTACGATGCGTTGCAGCTGCCGCCCACTCGTGTTAGTAAGTCTAGAATTCCAGACTTGATTTTTGCAATTATAGTCGCCTCCCAGTAGTAATTTTCCTGGTAACGACAACAGTTTGTCGATGTCTTCGCGTTGCAGGCGCCGGCGCGGCGACTTGTACACGACACCGACCGTTATTTTTCCGTGCGCCGTGTTTACTGCAACCGCGGTCGCCTCGGCTGTCTGCAGCGGCGGCAGGTGAATCTTGTAGTGATTTAGTGTACGACGCACGTATATTGCCGTTCCCCCTCCGTGGGTTGGCCTGTCGTCGCGGTGACACACATAATTCGGAATCCCGACGCGGACTCCGGGCTTGAGGAAGGTCTCTGTTACCAAACATAGATCCACATTTTCCTCTCGAATTAGCCGCGCACGCGCCTGGCCCAGCCAGTGTCGCGGGCGGGCGCGGACGGCCGAGAGAGCGGCCGCCACTCGGCGCGCCGCCGCGCCGCCGCGCCGCGCCTCCCGCGCTTGCTACCGCCCAACGTCCGACAGCCTGCGCGGAGCAGCCCCCAACCTGCGCCGCAACCACCCGCGCCATTCAAACCACCGAGGATGGGGCTACACACACCGACACCACGGTCGCCAACCAGTCGCCGCGGCGGCGCCGCAAACCACGGCCAAACTGCAGCCACCGCGCGCCACAGCCTGGGTCGGCCCGCCGAGAATCGCCGCCCCCGCCCAAATGCCGCCCCCACAGCCCCAGCCGACGACCCGCCACAATGGCCAAACCTTCGTCAAAACTCCCACACCGTCGCCGCGGCAGCCCGGCCACCGCGGCCGGCGCCACAGCCACACGAGCCGAGTCGTGCGGCGATGACGGCCGTGCACAAACGCACCTCCGCCGCCCCATCGCCTTCCGCCGTTTTCCCGATCGGCCCGCAGCCGTCGGGCCACGGCCGCGGGCCGTCCTCCTCCTCTCGCCTCGCCCGCCAACACCCACAGCCCTTCCAACACATTTTTTTTTTCTTTTTTCTTTTTTTTTTTCTACTTTTTTACGATCGCCGCCTGCGCAACATGGCACCGGCCGACGGAGCGCCAACCCCCCCGCCACAGGCGAAAACAAGACAACGATAAACAAACAAACAAAATAAATTACCAGCCAGCCCCAACTACAGACACACCGAATCTGCCCTCACAGCCGACCTTACACGCCTCAACGTCAAAACAAAGGTGGTTTCTTTCTTTCAACGGTTACCTTACCTTAGGTTACGTCAGGTTAGGCTAAGAAGGCGTCAGGGTTAGGTTAAGCGTTGACGTGACGTCACGTCTTAACGTAGGCGTTAAGCTAAGGTTGCGGTCACGTACGTTAGGTTAAGGCGACTTGGGGGTTGGCCTAAGGGCTTACGTTAGGTTACGTTAGTTTAGGTGGCTGCGTTAACGGCTTAAAGAAGTTTAGGAGGTTAAGGCGTCGAGGCGGCCGCACCCCCTTAGCTGCTGCGGCTCGGCCACGCCACGCCACGCCACGCCACGCTTTGGGGTTTCATAAGGTCGCGCGGCGGGTCGTCGGCACGCCGCAAAGGACAAAACTGCAAGACGACGTCGAAAAACAAACAACAGGTAAAAAATAAATAAGTAAAAATAAACGACGCCGACAGGCGGGGATCAGCAGAACGAGCAGATTCCGGAGAGCGAACGAGACACACACGCACGCACGCACACACACACACACACACACAAACCCCCCCGAGCCGAGAGAGCACAGCACCACCACGTGTCGGCCTCCGCTCACCCGACTCGGCTGGGCTGGGCTGGGCTGGCGGCCGGGCCGGATGCACGTGCACGTACACGTACGGCTACAGCCACTACCCGTACACAGCCGCTCTTCACGCAACACCAGCCAAATGGCGCGCCCGCGGCTCGTCGCGGTCGCAACGCCACGCCGGCACACTTTCGGCACCACCGTCTTCGCGCGCACCGCAAACAAAAACGCAGCCGACACACACAGAAAAAAAAAAAAAACAACACAGAGCGCGAGAGACGGGCGGCGGCGCACCTTTCGCCAGCCGGCAGGCAATCGACTCGCCCAGTACGACAAACGTGCACGCCACCCCACCCACCAACCAACCAGTCGTCGTCGTCGTCGTCGTCCCGAAATCAAACAAACTCTCAAAAGGCACAGCCCCTGCTGCCAACGGACGCAGGCGCCACGCAGCTCCCTTCCCGCCACACTCGATTCGCAGCGCAACTCACCCGGCACACCGTCAAACGACGGGCTGGGCTCGCCGCATCGCCGCAACCTACACACCTTCCCCGCCACGACGCACAGCCCCACCAGACGCCCGTGCCGCAACGACACTACCGCACTACTCCTCTCGCCCTTGCCATACACGACACAACACGCCAAAAAATGAAAATCCAAATACAAACAAAAACACCGCCCCCACGACCCAAACACATGCACGGCGCGCCAACACACGCGAGGCAAGGCACGCAGCAAACGGCGTCCCCTCCGCGTCGCGCCATCAACCTACACACACAAGGCAACACCAACAACAAACAGCCAGCCAGCCAGCCAGCCAGCCAGCCCCACTCTCACGCCGCAAAAACAGAAAACACACCGAAACCGCCAAACGCCGCACATTCGCGCTTCGCACTCACCACACACCTCTCGGCATCCGTTTCGCACACAACGACGCGACGCACAATACATCATCACGGGCTACGCACGCACACCGCGACCCACTTTTTTACGACGCCCTCGCCAGAGCACACGTGCCCACGCCCACACACAGTCGACACAACGACGCAGCGCGCAGCAGACGCGGCCGCAACACATACCTCCCCGACGACGCGCCAACACCGCCAGCCACTGCTCACTCGCCCAAGCAACCCGTGCACACAACTGCCACACGCGTCCACCACGCCGCCGCCAACCACCCGCCCGCCAGGGGGCGCTCACGTCCGCGACAACAGCGCGGCACCGCCGGACCGGGCCGAACCGAGCCGAGCCGCCGCCTCCTCTCCACTCGGCACGCCACGTCCTGCTTGCAAAACACATGGCTCGTCCCTCTGTACACACAACGCGCCTGCCTGCGGTCGCCGCCGGCATCTATCTACCTGCGCATCGGAGCCAGGCCGGCAAGCCCACACTTAAATAATGCACTTCACCAGCCAAACAAACCCACTCTTCCTTTCTTTGCACAGCGCATGCAACAGCAGCCCCAGGAGCCGGGCCCGCCGCCAGCGTCTCCTCCTCCTCTGGGCACAGCCAGCCAGCCGTTCCCACCGCCCCGCCCCTGCTCTGCAGAACAAGAAAAAACGAAAAAGTACCAACACACGCACCCAAAGCGTAAGCCAGACAAGACCAGCCTCTCCAAGGCCACACACACGCAAAAAAACAAAAAAAAACAAAAACACTACAACAAAATAAAATAAAATGAAAAAGAAAAAGCAAGCTGTCGCCTCGCCCCCGCCCGTCCCCCCACCCCACCACATTCGCCCCCTCCGCTTGTTTTCCTTTCTACAATTTCCCTCTTTTCCACCCAATATCCCGCCGCGGTTTACGGGCACCGGCCGATTTTGCGCCCGCCCACATGTGTGCCTACTCCCCACCACCATTCCCTCCGCAGCCCGCAGCCCGCAGCCCGCAGCCCGCAGCCCGCTTTTCCCCCCTCCCTGCCCACACCACACCACACCACACCACACCACACCACACCACACCACACCACACCACACCACACCGACGGTGCTGACGTCGACACGCACCCAAGACAGGGGCCACGACCGTCTTTTTTCCTGGGCCCATCCCCGCACCGCACCTCCTTCCAATCATCAACGCTGTGGCGCCTGTGTCCGCGCGAGACGCGTGCGCGCCGCCTCTCTCAACATCCGTCCGCCGGCCGGCCCGTTTTTCGGCCCCCAGGCCATCCGTCAACCACCACTGCCCCTGCCCGCCCCGCACCACACCACACACCGCTGCTTGCCCCGGCCGTTGCCACCAAAGGCGCCAACCGCAGCCCGCGCGCGCCAGAAAGAGATGGCAAAACTACAGGGACCCAGCCGACCGACGAAAATCAGAGCAATTGGCCGGGAGGATCAAAAAGAGAGCTCCGAAAACCACCGTAGCGAGGCGTGGGAGGAAACGTTACGAGAAGCAGGAAGGGACCAGGAAAAATTCTGGAAATTTCTTAAAACTCGTAAACTAGACACGAAACATCTACATCTACATGGGGAAGGAACGACCCCACAGACCGAGCTGAAGCACTGGCGGATTCACTAGAAAGGCAATTCCAAGCACCAGAAGCGGTAGATGACGAAACTGATGACCACCAGGAAATGGTACTCAGAAGGGTAAAACCGCATCCTAAGTGCCCCGATCAGAACATCTTTCACAATCCAATAAACGCAGAAACCCCGTATCTTATCACATCACAAACATACACACATCCTAAGAAGGCATCAGGCCCAGATTCCATCAAACCGCAACTACTACATCACCTACCTCCAGCAACTATCAATTATCTATCTAACATCAATATATAATGCTTGCTTCAGACTAAACTACTTGGAAACAGGCCCGAGTCATCACATTACCAAAGCCAAACAAGGACTTATTATTTCCGCAAAACTATAGGCCAACTTCCTTGGAAAGGTTCTCGGAAAGCTCATTCAAACTGAACTGAAGAAATTCAATTCTTAAAGGATAACAACATAATCATCCCACAACAATTCCGATTCCGCGAAGAACACAGCACCACCCACCAGGTGACCAGACTAGTCGAGCACATATGTCAGGCCAGAAACATTAGACACAGTACTGGAGCAGTCCTGCTTGACATTGGAAAAGCATTCGGATAACGCCTTATCTACAAGCTCCACCAGTACAACTGCCCCATCCACATTATTGCTTCTTTTCTCCGCAACAGAGCATTCTATGTCCATGTACCAGGAGCGGCAAGTAACACTAGATCCATAGAGGCTGGAGTCCCGCAAGGCTCAGTGCTGGGGCCCATTCTCTACTCAATATACACAAACAAACAGCTGGGAGGACACTTGTCACTATTTGCAGACGACACTGCAGTCTACCGCAGCAGTTCTAACCTGCAATATAGAGTCACAAAAATAGAGCAACACCTACAATCCATCCAGAAATGGGCTAACCAAAAAAACAATAAACGCGGAGAAAACCCAAGCAATACAATACGATTCACATTCAAAAAGAATACCTCCTAACCTGCATATACGCCTCAGAAATAACAATCTTCCATGGTCAGGCACAATAAAGTATCTAGGCATCAAGCTGGACAAGAGGTTGACATTTAGAGACCATGTTACACACGTTTGTAACAAGGCTGCAGCAGCAATATTCAGACTGTACCCAATCATCAAAGGAAACAGAATAAATATGCGCGCCAAAAAGAAAATCTTCAAAACCGTCATAGGAACCAGCCATCACTTACGGCTCTGAAAAATCTCGTCAATGGCCGCAGACACCAAACATAACAAGAGTAAAAAAGGGTGCAGAACAAATACTTCAGAATTACTGCTGATGCCGGCCGGTACCAGACAAACCGAGACATATACACAAACCATAACATACTCAATCAAAATCCCGGAAATCATCCAAAGAAAAATCCATAAAGTTTTTTTTTTTTTTTTTTTTTGTTTTTTTTCCACCAAACCACGGATTCGAACCACCCACTCATCAGAAATCTGGGACCAAAATCCACCCGACCCAAGAACGACATTTCCCATCACGACAAAACACCACAAACTACAACATACCATGATAAACAAAAATAAAATACAAACACCATAACACTCACTCAAACAAACAAACATCTACACACACCCAAGAGACCCTATCATCCCATCATTTTGTTACCCAACATAATCAGACAGAAGGCAGGGATCAAGGACAGATCCGGTCCTTCGAGTACAGGGGGTAAAAAATACCCATCAGACCAGCTCTCTCTCTCTCTCTCCTCCTCGCTTCTCCGTGCCGACGCTGCCCCGCACACGCGTTCGCGTTCGCGTTCGCGCTCGCGTTCGGCCGACACCACACGACAGGTCTTTGGGGCCCCGCCACTGCGCACACGCACGCCTCCTCCTCTTCCTTAGTTCTTTTTCGCTTTTCTTTTCTCCCCCGCCCCCCGCTCTCACCGCCACATCATCCCGCAACCCTTGGGGCATGTTTCCCAACATCAACGCGCCCCAATTCCACTCTCTGCCCGTGCCGCACTCTCCACTTTGCTTCTCCCCGTCCCCTACACACACGACTACCGAAACCCCGGTTGACACACCTTCTCGTAGGACAGGGGTGCGTGCGTGCGTGCGTGCGTTGTCTTGACGGTGACAGCAACAGCAACGGATCCGTCCATCCCATTCCCCCCCACTCGGTAAAGAACCATGTTCAACCCACACTACACAACAAGGGGGGCACACACGAACGCGAAAGAAAGGGCAGGGCAGGGGCAACTATCTCGTACACATTCTTCCTCAGAACCCACATATCGCATCAACGAACGGCAGGCCAATTGCGGACTCAGCCGTGTCAGGCAAATCCAACCCAACCAACACCTCCCACGGAAACCCTGACACTGATCCAGCAGTACGTCCACATACATCGCCACACCAAATACGGGTGACGAGTGAGCAACAAATGGAACAATACACAACAAGGGCTGACCTAATAAAAACTGCACGTCACGTCATACCTTCCAGACAGACGCAGTTCCGACGGGACGGCGGAACCGTATACGTACCTTTCAGCCACAACAACCGACCGACTGGACACGCCCGCGTCTCCAGCCAGCCAACCACCAGGGCCACACAGCCCGCAAGTTTCAGCGTCAACACTTCTTAACGTACGTTGCAAACTTTTCAAAACATTGCCACACACACACACACACACACACACACACACACCACGAAAAGCGTCAACCTCTCTCACACTGGATACACTCAACACTTTTTGTCGGCGGAGCTTGAGGGCCAACGGTTGACACACCCCCACCGGCCACACAGGTTTCCCTTTGAAAATTGCAGTGACGGAGGAGACGCGGCATTACGAGAGGGTTGTTTCCGAGAGCGCGAGCTGGACGGAGCTGCGGCGCCGCCGCCGCCGCCGCCGCCGCCGCCGAGGGGTAATGAACGCACGCGATGCCGCATGACAGCCCATCACCCAAAGTTTCACCCACAACTGCACAGGTCGCACCCCCTTTTCGCGCCATACTAGTGTCGATCGTCAATTACAGCTGACGGTGTTCGCATTTGCCACTTGACGAGAGGGGGGGGGGGGGGGGGGGGGAAAAGAAAACAAACATCTGACACGCCATGTGTTTCTCTCTCTCTCTGTTACATCTAGGTCATTCGGCAGCCACTGTAAAAAAAAAAAAAAAAAAAAAAAAAAAAAAAAAAAAAAAAAATATTTTTACGACATGGTTGGGTAAGTGATTTAAAGACAACAATTGTGGGTCACACACCATAGACCATTTCGATAGTGTTCTTGTTCTTCTCTTTTTCCTTTTTTTATCGCTCAATTGAAATCAAACCTGGGGATGATGCAATGCTGCGATATGGCACAACCGTCGTCCATTGTACACAACTCGGGAACAAAAAGAAACCAATTCAGGGAACGTTCGTTCCTTCACAACGTTTCTTTCAACGCACTTGGTCTTTACCATCCTGTATATTCAACACACATTTCCTTTCATCAAACTAGGGCATTTCCATAACAGTATTTGCAATACTGCTTCTTCGACGTCATTTCACCATCTTAACTAGAGACAAACAAACAAGAAAATAGCAAAACAGCCTTGAGAACCCCGTCCACCAAATTTCAGTTAGCACGGCATCCAAGATTCTTTTCCGGGGAGTGCAGTGCAGCTGACGCTGCTCAGACCATATACCGTCGCCAGTCTCACTCAACTCTTGCGCATTCCATTCTACGCTACGTGACTATGCAAAAATGAATGAATCAAACCCGCCCAGAGAGCGTCTTGTGCGAGGGGACACACGATATAGAGAACAACAAAACACACAGGGGACACCACCACAGTTGGAGAGAACGTTTCCACCACGGCAGCCGCGCCGTTACGCGCTTTTTTTTTTTCCTCCCCCCCACTGCACACCTCCGACACCACGGGAACGTTCACCGTCCCGTTGCCCTACACTGGCGTTTCTTTTCAACCCCCCACCCTATTCCTCGCTCCCCGGACATTCGACCGATCACAAAGTGCAACCTCTCGTTACCGTCGGGTGCCCCTCTTCATCCCCGGGGCGCCAACAACAAAACAAAAACACCACCGACGCCGTCGTCTCGCGTCACCTCACTCAACTGAGCGGAAAATACACGTACATCCAGAATGACGACACCGCCTCCAGACGTCAGACGTCAGGTCGAAAGAGGGCACCGTACGTCGTGGCGCGTGGTCTCCTAACTCACCTCGCGCGTACAAATACAATGCAATGCGTGTCTCCTCACGTTCACACACACCTCCACGCTCCACTTTTACGTCGCCCAACCAACCAACTACTAACTTAACCCACCCGCTCGGCGTAGAAGCAGCTGTAGGCGGCAACGTGTTTCTCACCCTCGCCACCAACGGTGTGACATCCGACAATCGCGGTTTGCTTTCCGTTCCACACCTCCGGCCATACCATACAAAGGGGACAAAAAAAAAAAAAAAAATATATATATCAAACAAGCCAACTCCAGCGATCCGCCCCCCTAACACCAACACGTCTCGAAACACCCACGCCCACGACCCGGCTGTGGCCTAAAGTGCGTATCCCAACGTCACACCAAAACCAAAGGCGCCGGCGCCGCACCACACCACACCACAAGCTACAGCTACAGCTGTGCCGCCCGTCCACCCGCTCACAACAACAACAACAACAACAACAACAATTCCGCCCTTCCCGCAAAGGCATTTTGGTGGCCCTGAAAAGGGCCGTTTTTTCTTTTCTTCGCCGCGCCGCGGACGAGCCTCCTATTTCCAAGAGCCACCTCCTTACTTGGAGCTCGTGTACTTGGTCACCGCCTTCGTGCCCTCGCTCACCGCGTGCTTGGCCAGCTCGCCAGGCAGCAAGAGCCGCACAGCGGTCTGGATCTCGCGGGACGTGATGGTCGAGCGCTTGTTGTAGTGCGCCAGGCGAGAAGCCTCGGCCGCAATGCGCTCGAAAATGTCGTTCACGAAGCTGTTCATGATGCTCATCGCCTTCGAAGAGATGCCCGTGTCAGGGTGCACCTGCTTCAGCACCTTGTAGATGTAGATGGCATAGCTCTCCTTCCTCTTGCGCTTCTTCTTCTTGTCGCCCTTCGAAATGTTCTTCTGCGCCTTGCCAGCCTTCTTGGCGGCTTTCCCGCTAGTCTTGGGCGGCATCACGAACAAACAGGCAGGCAGGCAGGCAGGCAGGCAGGCAGGCAGGCACGCGCAGTCAGTCAGTCAGTCAGGCGCTCCGCTCCAGTCAGCGTCTCCCCACACAGTGGCACCCGCCGCACGCCGCCGCCGCACCTTTACCAGCTCGCCCTGCTGCGGCCGCCGACCAATGGGGCGCGCGCGCAACCGGCCGCCGCACCCGAGCCCATAAAGGACCCCCACCCCGCCGGCGCCGGCACGCACTCCGCTGCTCGACTCGCTGCGGCTCGCACCGTTTGGGGCGTTGTGCTTTTTCTTTCTCGCTTCTTTCCAAACTAGCCCATCGCCATGTCCGGACGCGGAAAGGGAGGCAAAGTCAAGGGCAAGTCAAAGTCCCGCTCAAGCAGGGCTGGGCTCCAGTTCCCGGTCGGCAGAATCCACCGCCTCCTGCGCAAGGGAAACTACGCCGAGCGCGTCGGCGCCGGGGCGCCCGTCTACCTCGCCGCCGTCATGGAGTACCTCGCGGCTGAGGTGCTCGAGCTGGCCGGAAACGCGGCCCGCGACAACAAGAAGACGCGCATCATCCCGCGCCACCTGCAGCTCGCCATACGCAACGACGAGGAGCTCAACAAGCTCTTGTCGGGCGTCACCATCGCACAGGGAGGTGTCCTGCCCAACATCCAGGCCGTCCTGCTGCCAAAGAAGACCGAGAAGAAGGCCTAAAAGAGAGACAGCGCAATCGGCAACCGCCGCGTGCTCCCTTGGCACGCAGCGCGCCATTTGCCGCCTCGGCTCAAAAAACAAAACACAATCGGCCCTTTTCAGGGCCACCACACAAACCTACGTCCAAAGCAGAATTCCAGTCGTTCGTCGCACCACTTTTCTCTCTCTCTCTCTCTCTCTCTCTCTCTCTCTCTCTCTCTCTCTGTGTACGGTTTTTTTTTCCTTCTTACACACACAGGCGCCGCCATCTTGTACACACGTACTTGGCCACCTCCTCCACTCAACTCCACGCACGCACAGTCTCGCGACCATTAACCAGCACACGTGGCGCACAACAACACACCTCAAAAATAACCCCTCGGCGCTCAGCCGCGCCGCAACACACAGCCCATCCACCGACAAGAAGCATACAAGCAAAGAGGGAGGGGAAGGAAGGAAGGAAGGAAGGAGCTCACACAACGCAAGGGCACGCTTCCTTCCCTCCCAACCGCACCGCACACCACGTCAAAAAAAACTCCAAACAAAACTAAAAGGCCAAGTAGACTAAAAAGGAAAAGAAAAACCAGCAACACAGACTCTTTCGCACTTTTCAACTTCCGAACACTGTGGTGGCCCTGAAAAGGGCCGTTTTTCAATCTATCTCTCTTTCCTTCCTTCGGTCTCACACCGCCTAACCGCCGAAACCGTACAGGGTGCGCCCCTGCCTCTTCAGGGCGTACACCACGTCCATGGCCGTCACAGTCTTGCGCTTGGCGTGCTCAGTGTACGTCACCGCGTCGCGGATCACGTTCTCCAGGAACACCTTCAGCACTCCGCGCGTCTCCTCGTAGATCAGACCAGAGATGCGCTTCACGCCGCCCCTGCGCGCCAGGCGGCGGATCGCGGGCTTCGTGATGCCCTGGATGTTGTCGCGCAACACCTTGCGGTGCCGCTTGGCGCCACCCTTGCCGAGCCCCTTTCCTCCCTTGCCGCGGCCTGTCATTCTTCTTCTTCAAGCGTCTCAACCACAATAATATAAAAAACAGAAAGCAAGGCAAGCTCCTCACCCGGCGCTAGCGAGTCGGCTACGGTTGTGGCGCCCAGCGCGCGCGCCGCCCCCCTATATAGACTCTGGGGCCCCGCGGCCCGCCCTCCCCTCCCCCCACCACCGCGCACCGAGGGCATATAAGCGCAGCACCCGGGGCGCGCGGGCCCGTTGTCAAGGCAGCACCGGACGCCGTCGCGCACGCATATCCTCCACGCCGCATCCGCATCCGCAGTAGCCATGGCCCGGACAAAGCAAACGGCCCGCAAGTCCACCGGCGGAAAGGCGCCGCGCAAACAGCTCGCCACCAAGGCGGCGAGGAAGAGCGCGCCCGCCACCGGCGGCGTCAAGAAGCCCCACCGCTACAGGCCGGGCACCGTCGCCCTGCGAGAAATCAGGCGCTACCAGAAGAGCACAGAGCTGCTCATCCGCAAGCTGCCATTCCAGCGCCTAGTGCGCGAGATCGCCCAGGACTTCAAGACCGACCTGCGCTTCCAGAGCTCCGCAGTCATGGCCCTGCAGGAGGCCAGCGAGGCCTACCTCGTCGGCCTCTTCGAAGACACCAACCTGTGCGCAATCCACGCCAAGCGAGTCACCATCATGCCCAAGGACATCCAGCTCGCGCGCCGCATCCGCGGCGAGCGCGCCTAAACCCGCACACCGCCAAACAAACAAAACGGCCCTTTTCAGGGCCACTAACGTCTCTCCGTCGCGAGCAAAACTTTGTCGGTCGCAACGACTAGTTCCCCACTCACTCTCCAGTCCAGTCGTCCCACCCCCGGCCCGGCCCGGCGCCGCCGTTTCCAAAAAAAAGAAAAAAGCACCGCACCGGCCGAACCAAGTCGCAAGCGTCAATAGCGCCACCCACACAGGCCACGGCACAAAACGTGACGCCCGGAAAGCAAAGCAAAGCAAAAAAGACTATTCCAAAACCACCACCAAGACAAACAAACAAACAAACGCGGCGCAAAATAAATAGGTAAAAAATAATAAAAGTAAAATACACTTTGTGTAACACCAACCGCGGCGCCGCCGCCCACGCCCGCCAACGACCCCACAATCCAACCACCATCCACACATGAAACAAACAAACGCCAGCAAGCAAGACAGACAGACAGACAACAAGGCAACCGACCGACCACGACACGACACGACAATCAACACCTTCCCGACGTGCTTTGATGGCCCTGAGAAGGGCCGTTTTTGTTTTTGTCCGGGACCGCGCGACAGCCTCTGGTTGCGCGCCGGCCTCCAGGCGACGGTGTCAACCGCCAACCCTTCCCTGCCCTTTTTACTTCTTCTTCTTGGGCGAAGCCTTCGCCTTAGACGGCGTCGCCGTCGCCTTCTTCGGGCGCGGCGCCTTCGGCTTCTTCGTCGGAACCTTGGCGGCCTTCTTCGCCTTCGACGGCGACTTGGCCTTGGCCGGCTTGGCCGCAGCCGCCTTCTTCGCACCCGCGGGAGCGGCCGACGCCGCAGACGCCTTCTTGGCGGCGCCCGCCTTCCGACCGGTCGCCGCCTTCACGCCGCCAGCCTTCTTTGCGCCGGCCGCACGGGCCCCCTTCTTCTCCTTGCTGGCCGGAGCGGCGCGCTTCTTCTTCGCACCACCGCCGCCACCACGAGCCTTGCCGCCCTCGGCCGCCCCGCCGCCGGCGCCGGCAAGCTTGAAAGAGCCCGACGCGCCCTTCCCCTTCGTCTGCACCAGCTCGCCAGCCACGACGGCCGACTTGAGGTACTTCTTGATAAAGGGCGCCAGCTTCTCCGCGTCCAGCTTGTAGTGCGCGGCAATGTACTTCTTGATCGCCTGCAGCGACGACCCGCCGCGCTCCTTCAGACTCTTGATGGCGGCCGTCACCATCTCAGAGGTGCGCGGGTGCGCAGGCTTGGCGCGCGGCTTCTTCGCAGACGACGCAGACTTGGCCTTCTTCGTAGTGCCGGTGGCGGCGGGTGCCGCGGCAGTCTCGTTCGTAGCCGCCTGGTCTGCCATCTTTTGCCTGTTCTCTTTTCTTTTTTCCCCTTGCTTTCGCTTCCTTCTCTCCTTCGACGACGCACAACAGCGAGGGGCGCGCAGCAGAGAATAGCCGCGCACGCGCCTGGCCCAGCCAGTGTCGCGGGCGGGCGCGGACGGCCGAGAGAGCGGCCGCCACTCGGCGCGCCGCCGCGCCGCCGCGCCGCGCCTCCCGCGCTTGCTACCGCCCAACGTCCGACAGCCTGCGCGGAGCAGCCCCCAACCTGCGCCGCAACCACCCGCGCCATTCAAACCACCGAGGATGGGGCTACACACACCGACACCACGGTCGCCAACCAGTCGCCGCGGCGGCGCCGCAAACCACGGCCAAACTGCAGCCACCGCGCGCCACAGCCTGGGTCGGCCCGCCGAGAATCGCCGCCCCCGCCCAAATGCCGCCCCCACAGCCCCAGCCGACGACCCGCCACAATGGCCAAACCTTCGTCAAAACTCCCACACCGTCGCCGCGGCAGCCCGGCCACCGCGGCCGGCGCCACAGCCACACGAGCCGAGTCGTGCGGCGATGACGGCCGTGCACAAACGCACCTCCGCCGCCCCATCGCCTTCCGCCGTTTTCCCGATCGGCCCGCAGCCGTCGGGCCACGGCCGCGGGCCGTCCTCCTCCTCTCGCCTCGCCCGCCAACACCCACAGCCCTTCCAACACATTTTTTTTTTCTTTTTTCTTTTTTTTTTTCTACTTTTTTACGATCGCCGCCTGCGCAACATGGCACCGGCCGACGGAGCGCCAACCCCCCCGCCACAGGCGAAAACAAGACAACGATAAACAAACAAACAAAATAAATTACCAGCCAGCCCCAACTACAGACACACCGAATCTGCCCTCACAGCCGACCTTACACGCCTCAACGTCAAAACAAAGGTGGTTTCTTTCTTTCAACGGTTACCTTACCTTAGGTTACGTCAGGTTAGGCTAAGAAGGCGTCAGGGTTAGGTTAAGCGTTGACGTGACGTCACGTCTTAACGTAGGCGTTAAGCTAAGGTTGCGGTCACGTACGTTAGGTTAAGGCGACTTGGGGGTTGGCCTAAGGGCTTACGTTAGGTTACGTTAGTTTAGGTGGCTGCGTTAACGGCTTAAAGAAGTTTAGGAGGTTAAGGCGTCGAGGCGGCCGCACCCCCTTAGCTGCTGCGGCTCGGCCACGCCACGCCACGCCACGCCACGCTTTGGGGTTTCATAAGGTCGCGCGGCGGGTCGTCGGCACGCCGCAAAGGACAAAACTGCAAGACGACGTCGAAAAACAAACAACAGGTAAAAAATAAATAAGTAAAAATAAACGACGCCGACAGGCGGGGATCAGCAGAACGAGCAGATTCCGGAGAGCGAACGAGACACACACGCACGCACGCACACACACACACACACACACAAACCCCCCCGAGCCGAGAGAGCACAGCACCACCACGTGTCGGCCTCCGCTCACACCGACTCGGCTGGGCTGGGCTGGGCTGGCGGCCGGGCCGGATGCACGTGCACGTACACGTACGGCTACAGCCACTACCCGTACACAGCCGCTCTTCACGCAACACCAGCCAAATGGCGCGCCCGCGGCTCGTCGCGGTCGCAACGCCACGCCGGCACACTTTCGGCACCACCGTCTTCGCGCGCACCGCAAACAAAAACGCAGCCGACACACACAGAAAAAAAAAAAAAACAACACAGAGCGCGAGAGACGGGCGGCGGCGCACCTTTCGCCAGCCGGCAGGCAATCGACTCGCCCAGTACGACAAACGTGCACGCCACCCCACCCACCAACCAACCAGTCGTCGTCGTCGTCGTCGTCCCGAAATCAAACAAACTCTCAAAAGGCACAGCCCCTGCTGCCAACGGACGCAGGCGCCACGCAGCTCCCTTCCCGCCACACTCGATTCGCAGCGCAACTCACCCGGCACACCGTCAAACGACGGGCTGGGCTCGCCGCATCGCCGCAACCTACACACCTTCCCCGCCACGACGCACAGCCCCACCAGACGCCCGTGCCGCAACGACACTACCGCACTACTCCTCTCGCCCTTGCCATACACGACACAACACGCCAAAAAATGAAAATCCAAATACAAACAAAAACACCGCCCCCACGACCCAAACACATGCACGGCGCGCCAACACACGCGAGGCAAGGCACGCAGCAAACGGCGTCCCCTCCGCGTCGCGCCATCAACCTACACACACAAGGCAACACCAACAACAAACAGCCAGCCAGCCAGCCAGCCAGCCAGCCCCACTCTCACGCCGCAAAAACAGAAAACACACCGAAACCGCCAAACGCCGCACATTCGCGCTTCGCACTCACCACACACCTCTCGGCATCCGTTTCGCACACAACGACGCGACGCACAATACATCATCACGGGCTACGCACGCACACCGCGACCCACTTTTTTACGACGCCCTCGCCAGAGCACACGTGCCCACGCCCACACACAGTCGACACAACGACGCAGCGCGCAGCAGACGCGGCCGCAACACATACCTCCCCGACGACGCGCCAACACCGCCAGCCACTGCTCACTCGCCCAAGCAACCCGTGCACACAACTGCCACACGCGTCCACCACGCCGCCGCCAACCACCCGCCCGCCAGGGGGCGCTCACGTCCGCGACAACAGCGCGGCACCGCCGGACCGGGCCGAACCGAGCCGAGCCGCCGCCTCCTCTCCACTCGGCACGCCACGTCCTGCTTGCAAAACACATGGCTCGTCCCTCTGTACACACAACGCGCCTGCCTGCGGTCGCCGCCGGCATCTATCTACCTGCGCATCGGAGCCAGGCCGGCAAGCCCACACTTAAATAATGCACTTCACCAGCCAAACAAACCCACTCTTCCTTTCTTTGCACAGCGCATGCAACAGCAGCCCCAGGAGCCGGGCCCGCCGCCAGCGTCTCCTCCTCCTCTGGGCACAGCCAGCCAGCCGTTCCCACCGCCCCGCCCCTGCTCTGCAGAACAAGAAAAAACGAAAAAGTACCAACACACGCACCCAAAGCGTAAGCCAGACAAGACCAGCCTCTCCAAGGCCACACACACGCAAAAAAACAAAAAAAAACAAAAACACTACAACAAAATAAAATAAAATGAAAAAGAAAAAGCAAGCTGTCGCCTCGCCCCCGCCCGTCCCCCCACCCCACCACATTCGCCCCCTCCGCTTGTTTTCCTTTCTACAATTTCCCTCTTTTCCACCCAATATCCCGCCGCGGTTTACGGGCACCGGCCGATTTTGCGCCCGCCCACATGTGTGCCTACTCCCCACCACCATTCCCTCCGCAGCCCGCAGCCCGCAGCCCGCAGCCCGCAGCCCGCTTTTCCCCCCTCCCTGCCCACACCACACCACACCACACCACACCACACCACACCACACCACACCACACCACACCACACCGACGGTGCTGACGTCGACACGCACCCAAGACAGGGGCCACGACCGTCTTTTTTCCTGGGCCCATCCCCGCACCGCACCTCCTTCCAATCATCAACGCTGTGGCGCCTGTGTCCGCGCGAGACGCGTGCGCGCCGCCTCTCTCAACATCCGTCCGCCGGCCGGCCCGTTTTTCGGCCCCCAGGCCATCCGTCAACCACCACTGCCCCTGCCCGCCCCGCACCACACCACACACCGCTGCTTGCCCCGGCCGTTGCCACCAAAGGCGCCAACCGCAGCCCGCGCGCGCCAGAAAGAGATGGCAAAACTACAGGGACCCAGCCGACCGACGAAAATCAGAGCAATTGGCCGGGAGGATCAAAAAGAGAGCTCCGAAAACCACCGTAGCGAGGCGTGGGAGGAAACGTTACGAGAAGCAGGAAGGGACCAGGAAAAATTCTGGAAATTTCTTAAAACTCGTAAACTAGACACGAAACATCTACATCTACATGGGGAAGGAACGACCCCACAGACCGAGCTGAAGCACTGGCGGATTCACTAGAAAGGCAATTCCAAGCACCAGAAGCGGTAGATGACGAAACTGATGACCACCAGGAAATGGTACTCAGAAGGGTAAAACCGCATCCTAAGTGCCCCGATCAGAACATCTTTCACAATCCAATAAACGCAGAAACCCCGTATCTTATCACATCACAAACATACACACATCCTAAGAAGGCATCAGGCCCAGATTCCATCAAACCGCAACTACTACATCACCTACCTCCAGCAACTATCAATTATCTATCTAACATCAATATATAATGCTTGCTTCAGACTAAACTACTTGGAAACAGGCCCGAGTCATCACATTACCAAAGCCAAACAAGGACTTATTATTTCCGCAAAACTATAGGCCAACTTCCTTGGAAAGGTTCTCGGAAAGCTCATTCAAACTGAACTGAAGAAATTCAATTCTTAAAGGATAACAACATAATCATCCCACAACAATTCCGATTCCGCGAAGAACACAGCACCACCCACCAGGTGACCAGACTAGTCGAGCACATATGTCAGGCCAGAAACATTAGACACAGTACTGGAGCAGTCCTGCTTGACATTGGAAAAGCATTCGGATAACGCCTTATCTACAAGCTCCACCAGTACAACTGCCCCATCCACATTATTGCTTCTTTTCTCCGCAACAGAGCATTCTATGTCCATGTACCAGGAGCGGCAAGTAACACTAGATCCATAGAGGCTGGAGTCCCGCAAGGCTCAGTGCTGGGGCCCATTCTCTACTCAATATACACAAACAAACAGCTGGGAGGACACTTGTCACTATTTGCAGACGACACTGCAGTCTACCGCAGCAGTTCTAACCTGCAATATAGAGTCACAAAAATAGAGCAACACCTACAATCCATCCAGAAATGGGCTAACCAAAAAAACAATAAACGCGGAGAAAACCCAAGCAATACAATACGATTCACATTCAAAAAGAATACCTCCTAACCTGCATATACGCCTCAGAAATAACAATCTTCCATGGTCAGGCACAATAAAGTATCTAGGCATCAAGCTGGACAAGAGGTTGACATTTAGAGACCATGTTACACACGTTTGTAACAAGGCTGCAGCAGCAATATTCAGACTGTACCCAATCATCAAAGGAAACAGAATAAATATGCGCGCCAAAAAGAAAATCTTCAAAACCGTCATAGGAACCAGCCATCACTTACGGCTCTGAAAAATCTCGTCAATGGCCGCAGACACCAAACATAACAAGAGTAAAAAAGGGTGCAGAACAAATACTTCAGAATTACTGCTGATGCCGGCCGGTACCAGACAAACCGAGACATATACACAAACCATAACATACTCAATCAAAATCCCGGAAATCATCCAAAGAAAAATCCATAAAGTTTTTTTTTTTTTTTTTTTTTTGTTTTTTTTCCACCAAACCACGGATTCGAACCACCCACTCATCAGAAATCTGGGACCAAAATCCACCCGACCCAAGAACGACATTTCCCATCACGACAAAACACCACAAACTACAACATACCATGATAAACAAAAATAAAATACAAACACCATAACACTCACTCAAACAAACAAACATCTACACACACCCAAGAGACCCTATCATCCCATCATTTTGTTACCCAACATAATCAGACAGAAGGCAGGGATCAAGGACAGATCCGGTCCTTCGAGTACAGGGGGTAAAAAATACCCATCAGACCAGCTCTCTCTCTCTCTCTCCTCCTCGCTTCTCCGTGCCGACGCTGCCCCGCACACGCGTTCGCGTTCGCGTTCGCGCTCGCGTTCGGCCGACACCACACGACAGGTCTTTGGGGCCCCGCCACTGCGCACACGCACGCCTCCTCCTCTTCCTTAGTTCTTTTTCGCTTTTCTTTTCTCCCCCGCCCCCCGCTCTCACCGCCACATCATCCCGCAACCCTTGGGGCATGTTTCCCAACATCAACGCGCCCCAATTCCACTCTCTGCCCGTGCCGCACTCTCCACTTTGCTTCTCCCCGTCCCCTACACACACGACTACCGAAACCCCGGTTGACACACCTTCTCGTAGGACAGGGGTGCGTGCGTGCGTGCGTGCGTTGTCTTGACGGTGACAGCAACAGCAACGGATCCGTCCATCCCATTCCCCCCCCACATCTGTCTCGCGTGTGTCAACCCACACTACACAACAAGGGGGGCACACACGAACGCGAAAGAAAGGGCAGGGCAGGGGCAACTATCTCGTACACATTCTTCCTCAGAACCCACATATCGCATCAACGAACGGCAGGCCAATTGCGGACTCAGCCGTGTCAGGCAAATCCAACCCAACCAACACCTCCCACGGAAACCCTGACACTGATCCAGCAGTACGTCCACATACATCGCCACACCAAATACGGGTGACGAGTGAGCAACAAATGGAACAATACACAACAAGGGCTGACCTAATAAAAACTGCACGTCACGTCATACCTTCCAGACAGACGCAGTTCCGACGGGACGGCGGAACCGTATACGTACCTTTCAGCCACAACAACCGACCGACTGGACACGCCCGCGTCTCCAGCCAGCCAACCACCAGGGCCACACAGCCCGCAAGTTTCAGCGTCAACACTTCTTAACGTACGTTGCAAACTTTTCAAAACATTGCCACACACACACACACACACACACACACACACACCACGAAAAGCGTCAACCTCTCTCACACTGGATACACTCAACACTTTTTGTCGGCGGAGCTTGAGGGCCAACGGTTGACACACCCCCACCGGCCACACAGGTTTCCCTTTGAAAATTGCAGTGACGGAGGAGACGCGGCATTACGAGAGGGTTGTTTCCGAGAGCGCGAGCTGGACGGAGCTGCGGCGCCGCCGCCGCCGCCGCCGCCGCCGCCGAGGGGTAATGAACGCACGCGATGCCGCATGACAGCCCATCACCCAAAGTTTCACCCACAACTGCACAGGTCGCACCCCCTTTTCGCGCCATACTAGTGTCGATCGTCAATTACAGCTGACGGTGTTCGCATTTGCCACTTGACGAGAGGGGGGGGGGGGGGGGGGAAAAGAAAACAAACATCTGACACGCCATGTGTTTCTCTCTCTCTCTGTTACATCTAGGTCATTCGGCAGCCACTGTAAAAAAAAAAAAAAAAAAAAAAAAAAAAAAAAAAAATATTTTTACGACATGGTTGGGTAAGTGATTTAAAGACAACAATTGTGGGTCACACACCATAGACCATTTCGATAGTGTTCTTGTTCTTCTCTTTTTCCTTTTTTTATCGCTCAATTGAAATCAAACCTGGGGATGATGCAATGCTGCGATATGGCACAACCGTCGTCCATTGTACACAACTCGGGAACAAAAAGAAACCAATTCAGGGAACGTTCGTTCCTTCACAACGTTTCTTTCAACGCACTTGGTCTTTACCATCCTGTATATTCAACACACATTTCCTTTCATCAAACTAGGGCATTTCCATAACAGTATTTGCAATACTGCTTCTTCGACGTCATTTCACCATCTTAACTAGAGACAAACAAACAAGAAAATAGCAAAACAGCCTTGAGAACCCCGTCCACCAAATTTCAGTTAGCACGGCATCCAAGATTCTTTTCCGGGGAGTGCAGTGCAGCTGACGCTGCTCAGACCATATACCGTCGCCAGTCTCACTCAACTCTTGCGCATTCCATTCTACGCTACGTGACTATGCAAAAATGAATGAATCAAACCCGCCCAGAGAGCGTCTTGTGCGAGGGGACACACGATATAGAGAACAACAAAACACACAGGGGACACCACCACAGTTGGAGAGAACGTTTCCACCACGGCAGCCGCGCCGTTACGCGCTTTTTTTTTTTCCTCCCCCCCACTGCACACCTCCGACACCACGGGAACGTTCACCGTCCCGTTGCCCTACACTGGCGTTTCTTTTCAACCCCCCACCCTATTCCTCGCTCCCCGGACATTGACCGATCACAAAGTGCAACCTCTCGTTACCGTCGGGTGCCCCTCTTCATCCCCGGGGCGCCAACAACAAAACAAAAACACCACCGACGCCGTCGTCTCGCGTCACCTCACTCAACTGAGCGGAAAATACACGTACATCCAGAATGACGACACCGCCTCCAGACGTCAGACGTCAGGTCGAAAGAGGGCACCGTACGTCGTGGCGCGTGGTCTCCTAACTCACCTCGCGCGTACAAATACAATGCAATGCGTGTCTCCTCACGTTCACACACACCTCCACGCTCCACTTTTACGTCGCCCAACCAACCAACTACTAACTTAACCCACCCGCTCGGCGTAGAAGCAGCTGTAGGCGGCAACGTGTTTCTCACCCTCGCCACCAACGGTGTGACATCCGACAATCGCGGTTTGCTTTCCGTTCCACACCTCCGGCCATACCATACAAAGGGGACAAAAAAAAAAAAAAAAATATATATATCAAACAAGCCAACTCCAGCGATCCGCCCCCCTAACACCAACACGTCTCGAAACACCCACGCCCACGACCCGGCTGTGGCCTAAAGTGCGTATCCCAACGTCACACCAAAACCAAAGGCGCCGGCGCCGCACCACACCACACCACAAGCTACAGCTACAGCTGTGCCGCCCGTCCACCCGCTCACAACAACAACAACAACAACAACAACAATTCCGCCCTTCCCGCAAAGGCATTTTGGTGGCCCTGAAAAGGGCCGTTTTTTCTTTTCTTCGCCGCGCCGCGGACGAGCCTCCTATTTCCAAGAGCCACCTCCTTACTTGGAGCTCGTGTACTTGGTCACCGCCTTCGTGCCCTCGCTCACCGCGTGCTTGGCCAGCTCGCCAGGCAGCAAGAGCCGCACAGCGGTCTGGATCTCGCGGGACGTGATGGTCGAGCGCTTGTTGTAGTGCGCCAGGCGAGAAGCCTCGGCCGCAATGCGCTCGAAAATGTCGTTCACGAAGCTGTTCATGATGCTCATCGCCTTCGAAGAGATGCCCGTGTCAGGGTGCACCTGCTTCAGCACCTTGTAGATGTAGATGGCATAGCTCTCCTTCCTCTTGCGCTTCTTCTTCTTGTCGCCCTTCGAAATGTTCTTCTGCGCCTTGCCAGCCTTCTTGGCGGCTTTCCCGCTAGTCTTGGGCGGCATCACGAACAAACAGGCAGGCAGGCAGGCAGGCAGGCAGGCAGGCAGGCACGCGCAGTCAGTCAGTCAGTCAGGCGCTCCGCTCCAGTCAGCGTCTCCCCACACAGTGGCACCCGCCGCACGCCGCCGCCGCACCTTTACCAGCTCGCCCTGCTGCGGCCGCCGACCAATGGGGCGCGCGCGCAACCGGCCGCCGCACCCGAGCCCATAAAGGACCCCCACCCCGCCGGCGCCGGCACGCACTCCGCTGCTCGACTCGCTGCGGCTCGCACCGTTTGGGGCGTTGTGCTTTTTCTTTCTCGCTTCTTTCCAAACTAGCCCATCGCCATGTCCGGACGCGGAAAGGGAGGCAAAGTCAAGGGCAAGTCAAAGTCCCGCTCAAGCAGGGCTGGGCTCCAGTTCCCGGTCGGCAGAATCCACCGCCTCCTGCGCAAGGGAAACTACGCCGAGCGCGTCGGCGCCGGGGCGCCCGTCTACCTCGCCGCCGTCATGGAGTACCTCGCGGCTGAGGTGCTCGAGCTGGCCGGAAACGCGGCCCGCGACAACAAGAAGACGCGCATCATCCCGCGCCACCTGCAGCTCGCCATACGCAACGACGAGGAGCTCAACAAGCTCTTGTCGGGCGTCACCATCGCACAGGGAGGTGTCCTGCCCAACATCCAGGCCGTCCTGCTGCCAAAGAAGACCGAGAAGAAGGCCTAAAAGAGAGACAGCGCAATCGGCAACCGCCGCGTGCTCCCTTGGCACGCAGCGCGCCATTTGCCGCCTCGGCTCAAAAAACAAAACACAATCGGCCCTTTTCAGGGCCACCACACAAACCTACGTCCAAAGCAGAATTCCAGTCGTTCGTCGCACCACTTTTCTCTCTCTCTCTCTCTCTCTCTCTCTCTCTCTCTCTCTCTCTGTGTACGGTTTTTTTTTCCTTCTTACACACACAGGCGCCGCCATCTTGTACACACGTACTTGGCCACCTCCTCCACTCAACTCCACGCACGCACAGTCTCGCGACCATTAACCAGCACACGTGGCGCACAACAACACACCTCAAAAATAACCCCTCGGCGCTCAGCCGCGCCGCAACACACAGCCCATCCACCGACAAGAAGCATACAAGCAAAGAGGGAGGGGAAGGAAGGAAGGAAGGAAGGAGCTCACACAACGCAAGGGCACGCTTCCTTCCCTCCCAACCGCACCGCACACCACGTCAAAAAAAACTCCAAACAAAACTAAAAGGCCAAGTAGACTAAAAAGGAAAAGAAAAACCAGCAACACAGACTCTTTCGCACTTTTCAACTTCCGAACACTGTGGTGGCCCTGAAAAGGGCCGTTTTTCAATCTATCTCTCTTTCCAACACGCGATCTAGTGT
>NW_026062859.1:40000-45385 GCF_023897955.1 Schistocerca gregaria | reverse complement strand
ACATAAAATTCTACTTCTACAACTACTACAAAATTACAAAACAAACTTGCGCTTCTGCGCCAAAAAGACAAACAAAATTATTTACAATACAAATAAAACACAGAAAGAACTGAATACAATTGCTCTACTTTTATATTAGGGTATTAGTATCTAGTTGTGCTTTTGTACTTATTGGGTTTTGTTTGGATCTGCAGAAGGCATGCAATCCTAGGAACCACCCTTAGGGCATCTCACGCGTCTATGTTTCCATAGACCGCAGAGCCCTCTGTCATCTTCCTTCTTGCCCTCTTACAGTTCCCAGAACTTAGTGCGGCGCCAGTGGGGCGGACAGGCGCCATGCGAACGGAGATCCAGAAGGCATGGCCACCCTCCATTCCACCACTGACAGATGGATGTATGGTATTTGTCACTTGTTTCGCCGCACAATGCTCCTCAACCTTGTTGAGGAGTACGGCTTTTCCCTAGTTTAATGTTGGTAGTTCTCCTCGAAAATTAATTTTGCAAATTGTGACACTTGGTCAACTAGACATTGTAAAGTGTTATATTTCTCAGGGTTTCTCAGAATGTTCCTGACTGTTTGGTCTTGGATTTCAAGCCTTAGCTCTGAGGCGACTGGATCAAAGTCGGGACATTCAAACACTACGTGCTCGGGCGTCCCCACAGGGGCGCCACAAACGCACTCAGGTGTCGGACGACTTCCAATCCGATGGAGATACACAGGATATGGGCCGTGTCCTGTTAGAAAGTGTACAATGCCTTGAGAGGGGACGAAGTGTTTCATACGTATTCTTTCCTGAATACTTGGAAGGAGGTCATAGACACGCCTTCCTGTATCGGATGTATCCCATTGTTGTTGCCAGAGATTGATCGTTTTTTGTTTAATTTCTTTTACATTGTTGAGGTGTTCACCCATTATTAATGTGACTTGTTGGTGTTCTCGTTTGGAAAGCCAGTACATTGCAGCCTGCTGTCTGATTAACAGATCTAAAGGGCAGAGTCCCATGATTAGACACAGTGCATCTGTGGGTGTTGTACCAAATGCGCCTACACACCTTAGTATTACGTTGCGCTGTATCCTTCTTACCATAGTGGCAGGCTTGACCTGAGTGAGTTTGTGGGCCCAGGCACTGGAGCCGTATCCCACGATTGGTACCAAAACACAGTTATTATACATTTTTGTTGCAATCGGAGGGAGATGGAAACGCCGTTGGGCTATACTTATTAATTTGTTTAGTACTGCCAGAGCCTTAGAGGCAACGTGATTTATGTGTGGGATGTAGCTCCAGGCTTCGTCTATGAAGACGCCCAAGTACTTTGCAGCGCGTGTTCTTGCGACTATACGGTTATTTAACCTTATAATAGGATCTCTGGCTAGTCTGCCTTTTAACAAGATGATACTTGATTTTTGAGGCGCGATTTCCAGTTTTGAATTTTGACACCATTGTATCAGAATTTCGGATACATGGGCCGCTCTTGTCTCAATCTCGGCACGGCTGTCGCCCTCAACGAGAACGAGGAGGTCGTCTGCATACGCCACGACTCCTAATGTCATGTTGTTCCTTTCTAGTGTTTCCAGTAATGGGTCCATATTCACGTCCCAAAACAAAGGGCCGCACACAGAACCCTGCGGACAGCCCTTTGAGATGTTCTTAGACACCACGACACCAGGAGCCGTGATTCTGGCGACTCTATTTCTGCAGTAGTCCTTCAGACAACCATATAGCGCCGCCGGGCATTCCAATTCTCGAAGTCGAGAAAAGAGCGCCGGCCACCACAGATTGTCGAAGGCACCCGAAATATCCACCATAACTCCGAGGACGTACTTCCGCGTGGATGAGTGTACAATACTTACGACTTTGTTGATAGCGTCAGATGTTGACTTCCGAGCTCGGAATCCGTATTGCGAATCACTCATTCCACGTAGGACTCTATGACTAGACAGTCTAGAGACCAGCAGCTTCTCAAATGTCTTTCCCAAGACGTCCAGGAGACAGATAGGTCGGTAGGATTTGGGCAGCATTGGATCCTTATCAGGGGCCTTTTTGATAATAATAACTTCTGCCGTCTTCCAGCAGGTTGGGAAGACCTGTGTTTCCATACATCTGTTGTAAATTTTCGTAAGGCCCGGAGCCAGTTTGTTTGCAATGCATTGCAGAACTTCTGCAGGAATTGCATCCGGCCCCGGGGCCTTGCACTTTGCAAAGGAGCGAATAGCTGCCTTCACTTCCTCAATGGAGTAGGGGTACACCTGTACGTTGTTGTGGTAGTGTAGCTGGTCTTGCCGTCTTATTTCCTGCTGCATCTCGGTGTCTGTGTCAGGTCGATCGTCTGGGAGGAGCACCCTCAGTAGCTCCTCAGCGGTCTCTGACCAGTCCTGTGTCATTCTGTCTGTGTCACCGACTCGTACAGTCGAGAGATGCATTGGTGAATGGATTTTTTCTCTTACTATTTTGTACGGTGTACCCCATGGATCCAAAGTCAGGTGAGACTTTACAAAATCCTCCCAGCTCCGCTGGCGGTGTTGTCTGAGAGTTTCTTTGAAAAGCCATTTCCTTCTCCTATACTGGGCAAGATGGTAGTGCCGTTCCTCCTGGGTGAAGGACCTTTGATAGCTGCTTCGTGCTCTTCTCATAGACTGCCTGAGCCGGGTAAGCTCTGGAGTCCATGGAGAAGTCGCTTTTCGTATGAAGCGCCTTCGCGTCGGTATCGCCGCGGCCAAAGCCGCCCTGATTGAGACAATTAAGGCCCCTACGGCTTCCTCTACTTCAAAAGGACCGTCTCCCAGCTCCGGAGGATGAAACTCCGCCTCCAACAGGTCCCAGTCTGCTCTCCCGTAGTCATACTGCATTGTCCACCCCTCTAGCACATGCTCCCCTTGTGATGCTATTGTAAATTCAATAGCGTTATGATCACTGGTGGTTATGTTGTCGTTGACCTGCCAATTTTGGATATTGTTTACAATGTTTGTCGTGCAGAGCGTGACATCAATAGAGGATGCTGCCCCAGCTCTGCTCCTGTAGGTAGGAGGGTTGCCGGGGAGATTGACAACATTTAAATTATGTTCCATAATTATGTCTTCCAGTGCCAGTCCTCTTTGATCTTGAACTTGACTGTGCCATAGGGGGGATTTTGCGTTACTGTCCATTGATATTATAATTGCTTTGCCTGCTAGGGCTCGCAATACTGTAGATAACTGCCCAAGATAAATATTGATTGGATCCCTGTATTGACAATATATATTAATTATGTACCAAGATGTATTATAAAAGTTTATCTCCACAACTGTTACATGGGAAGTGCAATACTGTGTCAAGACAGTGGTTTTGATTAACTTGTTGTAGATGACAATTGCTGACATGGGGTTTGGACCCATTGATATTACCTGGGCAGTGACGGGAAAGCCTGTGACCTTGCCGGAGGCAGAGCCTGGCTCTTGAATTAACATAACATCGATATTTTTCTCTTCCGCTATCTTTCGGAGCTCCTGAGTTACAAGGGAGCTCCTCATAGCATTTATTTGTAAGACTTTTATCTTAATCCGGGTGTCTGGTGTAGAAATGGCTGTCAGGCCATACCTGGGCAGGATCAAAACCAATCCTGCCGTGCATCTTGACCATGTTTTTATAGGTCTTGTCGATATCGAACTCCCGACCCCGTCTGATATATAATTTTGACACTAGGTCTTGTAATTTTTCAAAGTCTGTGGGAATGTTTAACGCAGCGAGATGAATACAGTCTGCATCCTCCAGTGCCGGGAACGTGACCTTCTCTCCGCGAGGATGCCCGACCCTCACCAGCTGCCTCAGAGCCGCGTTTAGGGCTGTGGGTTCCTCCAGTCTTGACAGTCTTAACGTTTCCTCACAAATGGTGTATGTGTCTCCTGGTGGACACTGAGTGTACATTTTTCCAACTTGAATTGTTTCGACATCCTCTTGCGTCATTTTTGGAGTCTGCTGGTGCTCTGCTGCAGAGACTGGCGTGGCAGCCGACGACGACTCCGCCCCCGAGGACGAGCGGGAACCCCCGCTCCCGACGGATGAAGCCGCCCCGCCGGTCACCGCCGCCTCCCGGAAGCCTAGATGACCCCTCCCTGTAGCCAGGAAACCCCCGACCTGACAGGAGAAATCCGTCGACTCCGGCCGCTCTGTCGGAACAGGAAGTGTATAGGTCTCTCCCTCCTTGCGCGTGAGAAAGCCCCCACTCTGTGAAGAGGTAGACTCCAAGTTGGTCTGCTCGGTCGCCGGATCACCTGGAGGACTCCTCCTAATGGCCAGGAAGGACCCAACCTGGCAGGAGAAGTCCCGCGTCTCCGGTCGCACGTCTGGAACTAAGACAGAATAGATCTGCCTCTCCTCCTCTCGCTCGTTGACCACCGAGGGCAGAGATTCCTGTGATTCCTTGAGCTTCCGCCACCGACCTGCATCTCGCAACTGCTTACTAGGTGATTTTCGAGTGACTCTATAGCGCGTTGCCATAGTCTGTCCTCTGTATGAGCCGCTGTATCATTATTTTATAGGTTGCACACTCCTTACCAGGAGTGTTGCAGGTGCGTTTCCGGTATTTACAAGGGATGCAGGTGGGCGTTTCTCTGTCGCACTTTGTTTTGTCATGCTTTTCGCTTCCACAATTCCCACATACTGGGTTTAGGAAGCTACAGTATTTTGCAACATGTCCGTAATCGTGACATTTGGTACATTTGGCAAGGGCTGTATAGTCCTTGACGGATATTGCATTATAGCCTACGTATAATCTATTGGTTGTAATGATCTGTTTACGCAATTCCGGTGACACTTCAATGGCATGGTGCACAGTGTTTCGGTCACGAGGACCTGCCTTGAAGCGGACCTTGAATTGTTCTGTGAATTCTTCGCGAGTCATTTTGTCCTCAAAATTCTGTGCGTAAACACAGTCAGCCACGTCGTCCTGGGTCATATATGATGGTACGTCGTACATCATCATAAGTGGCCTTCGCTTTCTGGGCTTTTCGCATGTAAATGACTCCTGAATTTTAGTATTGTTCATTAGTTTGTCACTGTCCTCAGTAGAGGCCAGTTCGACTATCAATACGTTTTTTGTAGTCCTGATCTGATTTATTTTGATCTTATCTACTCTAGGGTTTATACTCTTTTCAAACTTGGCTTTTGCCGTCTTGACATCGTCCCCTTTCTTAGGCTTTATGAAGACTGTTGGGACAGCCTTCTGTACGTTCTGCTTTATTGTATCTTGCACCGTGCGTTTTATTGTGATTGGTGCTGCCGCAACTGCAGCATAGGACTTCTGGGGCTTTGCCGCCTCTTTTCTAAGGCGGTCATTTTCCGCCTTTATCTCTTCATATTGCCCCTCGAGCTTGGCATGCGCCAAAGCCCAGTTGGCAACTTCTTCTTT
>NW_026062859.1:25000-30000 GCF_023897955.1 Schistocerca gregaria | reverse complement strand
TCCCACCAAGCCACCGCCGCGTATCGCTTCATACCCACATGGGCCTAGTCACGCGTGTGGATGTGGCGGGTACCGCTGAAACAACCGGTTAATAGCTGTACCGATCGTCGCCATCACAGATTCACCTCCAGCGTGAACAACCGCTCAACAACGGATTTCCAGTTCATTTGCGTATCTTGGGCAGTAAACGTAGATGTCCACCTACATTTGCGAATTCAACAATTCTTGCATGCCAGGATGTCATGTGTCACGACACGCTACATCAGACCACATACACACTGCGACATGTGCAGAAGAGAACACGTGGAAGGTGGCCCGCGCACGTATGCGATGTACCTTCCGCGATCCACTGTCAACCGGCATCTGCGGCATGTCCCAGATATGGAACGCGGTCCACCAGGGTAGCACTTTGTGTGAGGCAATACGACAAAGTCGGAATACACGCGTCACTACATCAGACGGCTCACGCTGACCTGACCTGACCTGACTCACCGCACCACCACCCCCAGCGACCCAGGGTGACATACAATGCGTTCGTACGTTCCTCCCACACGCCTCTACGGCGTACCACAGTGCAACCTAGCTGTTATTGGGAGACGAGACAAGTAGCATCAAGCACAACATATGGAAATTGAGATTCGACACCGTTGGGCACAGCCAGCGTACGGTCACACGTATCACACTACTTCACTCTGTACGTAACGACCGATGATCGGTACAGCGTGTGGGTTACGCGTACGACATCAGCGGACAATGGACACAGACCATACCACGACGTACACTGAGGGCGTCGACATCTGAATGCAACTGAACAGCTGCGAGGCTCATTTAACACTCAAACGCCAGACCGACCAGCTTGAGAGGACAGAGACACAAAGAGGGGGACAGAGGGGGACAGAGGGGGGGGAGGGGGGGGGTCGGCGATATAGTCCTATTGCAGTACAATTGACAGTGGATAGCAGGAATATGTGGAAAGTAAGCAACACTCGCAAGACATCTACATGAGGATAACAACGACACCAGAGATTCCGAGCAGTGAACTATGTTAGGCAAAGGGACAACGTGGGTTAGGTTAAGGGACAACGTGGGTTAGGTTAAGGGACAACGTGGGTTAGGTTAAGGGACAACGTGGGTTAGGTTAAGGGACAACGTGGGTTAGGTTAAGGGACAACGTGGGTTAGGTTAAGGGACAACGTGGGTTAGGTTAAGGGACAACGTGGGTTAGGTTAAGGGACAACGTGGGTTAGGTTAAGGGACAACGTGGGTTAGGTTAAGGGACAACGTGGGTTAGGTTAAGGGACAACGTGGGTTAGGTTAAGGGACAACGTGGGTTAGGTTAAGGGACAACGTGGGTTAGGTTAAGGGACAACGTGGGTTAGGTTAAGGGACAACGTGGGTTAGGTTAAGGGACAACGTGGGTTAGGTTAAGGGACAACGTGGGTTAGGTTAAGGGACAACGTGGGTTAGGTTAAGGGACAACGTGGGTTAGGTTAAGGGACAACGTGGGTTAGGTTAAGGGACAACGTGGGTTAGGTTAAGGGACAACGTGGGTTAGGTTAAGGGACAACGTCGGTTAGGTTAAGGGACAACGTCGGTTAGGTTAAGGGACAACGTCGGTTAGGTTAAGGGACAACGTCGGTTAGGTTAAGGGACAACGTCGGTTAGGTTAAGGGACAACGTCGGTTAGGTTAAGGGACAACGTGGGTTAGGTTAAGGGACAACGTGGGTTAGGTTAAGGGACAACTTGAGTTAGTTTAAGGGACAACTTGAGTTAGGTTAAGGGACAAATTGAGTTAGGTTAAGGGACAAATTGAGTTAGGTTAAGGGACAAATTGAGTTAGGTTAAGGGACAAATTGAGTTAGGTTAAGGGACAACTTGAGTTAGGTTAAGGGACAAATTGAGTTAGGTTAAGGGACAAATTGAGTTAGGTTAAGGGACAAATTGAGTTAGGTTAAGGGACAACTTGAGTTAGGTTAAGGGACAACTTGAGTTAGGTTAAGGGACAACTTGAGTTAGGTTAAGGGACAACTTGAGTTAGGTTAAGGGACAACTTGAGTTAGGTTAAGGGACAACTTGAGTTAGGTTAAGGGACAACTTGAGTTAGGTTAAGGGACAACTTGAGTTAGGTTAAGGGACAACTTGAGTTAGGTTAAGGGACAACTTGAGTTAGGTTAAGGGACAACTTGAGTTAGGTTAAGGGACAACTTGAGTTAGGTTAAGGGACAACTTGAGTTAGGTTAAGGGACAACTTGAGTTAGGTTAAGGGACAACTTGAGTTAGGTTAAGGGACAACTTGAGTTAGGTTAAGGGACAACTTGAGTTAGGTTAAGGGACAACTTGAGTTAGGTTAAGGGACAACTTGAGTTAGGTTAAGGGACAACTTGAGTTAGGTTAAGGGACAACGTGGGTTAGGTTAAGGGACAAATTGAGTTAGGTTAAGGGACAACTTGAGTTAGGTTAAGGGACAACTTGAGTTAGGTTAAGGGACAACTTGAGTTAGGTTAAGGGACAACTTGAGTTAGGTTAAGGGACAACTTGAGTTAGGTTAAGGGACAACTTGAGTTAGGTTAAGGGACAACTTGAGTTAGGTTAAGGGACAACTTGAGTTAGGTTAAGGGACAACTTGAGTTAGGTTAAGGGACAACTTGAGTTAGGTTAAGGGACAACTTGAGTTAGGTTAAGGGACAACTTGAGTTAGGTTAAGGGACAACTTGAGTTAGGTTAAGGGACAACTTGAGTTAGGTTAAGGGACAACTTGAGTTAGGTTAAGGGACAACTTGAGTTAGGTTAAGGGACAACTTGAGTTAGGTTAAGGGACAACTTGAGTTAGGTTAAGGGACAACTTGAGTTAGGTTAAGGGACAAATTGAGTTAGGTTAAGGGACAAATTGAGTTAGGTTAAGGGACAAATTGAGTTAGGTTAAGGGACAAATTGAGTTAGGTTAAGGGACAAATTGAGTTAGGTTAAGGGACAAATTGAGTTAGGTTAAGGGACAAATTGAGTTAGGTTAAGGGACAAATTGAGTTAGGTTAAGGGACAAATTGAGTTAGGTTAAGGGACAAATTGAGTTAGGTTAAGGGACAAATTGAGTTAGGTTAAGGGACAAATTGAGTTAGGTTAAGGGACAAATTGAGTTAGGTTAAGGGACAAATTGAGTTAGGTTAAGCGATAATCTGGTACAGCCACAGTTAGGTTAAGCGATAATCTGGTACAGCCACAGTTAGGTTAAGCGATAATCTGGTACAGCCACAGTTAGGTTAAGCGATAATCTGGTACAGCCACAGTTAGGTTAAGCGATAATCTGGTACAGCCACAGTTAGGTTAAGCGATAAACTGGTACAGCCACAGTTAGGTTAAGCGATAAACTGGTACAGCCACAGTTAGGTTAAGCGATAAACTGGTACAGCCACAGTTAGGTTAAGCGATAAACTGGTACAGCCACAGTTAGGTTAAGCGATAAACTGGTACAGCCACAGTTAGGTTAAGCGATAAACTGGTACAGCCACAGTTAGGTTAAGCGATAAACTGGTACAGCCACAGTTAGGTTAAGCGATAAACTGGTACAGCCACAGTTAGGTTAAGCGATAAACTGGTACAGCCACAGTTAGGTTAAGCGATAATCTGGTACAGCCACAGTTAGGTTAAGCGATAATCTGGTACAGCCACAGTTAGGTTAAGCGATAAACTGGTACAGCCACAGTTAGGTTAAGCGATAAACTGGTACAGCCACAGTTAGGTTAAGCGATAATCTGGTACAGCCACAGTTAGGTTAAGCGATAATCTGGTACAGCCACAGTTAGGTTAAGCGATAAACTGGTACAGCCACAGTTAGGTTAAGCGATAAACTGGTACAGCCACAGTTAGGTTAAGCGATAAACTGGTACAGCCACAGTTAGGTTAAGCGATAAACTGGTACAGCCACAGTTAGGTTAAGCGATAAACTGGTACAGCCACAGTTAGGTTAAGCGATAAACTGGTACAGCCACAGTTAGGTTAAGCGATAAACTGGTACAGCCACAGTTAGGTTAAGCGATAAACTGGTACAGCCACAGTTAGGTTAAGCGATAAACTGGTACAGCCACAGTTAGGTTAAGCGATAAACTGGTACAGCCACAGTTAGGTTAAGCGATAAACTGGTACAGCCACAGTTAGGTTAAGCGATAAACTGGTACAGCCACAGTTAGGTTAAGCGATAAACTGGTACAGCCACAGTTAGGTTAAGCGATAAACTGGTACAGCCACAGTTAGGTTAAGCGATAAACTGGTACAGCCACAGTTAGGTTAAGCGATAAACTGGTACAGCCACAGTTAGGTTAAGCGATAAACTGGTACAGCCACAGTTAGGTTAAGCGATAAACTGGTACAGCCACAGTTAGGTTAAGCGATAAACTGGTACAGCCACAGTTAGGTTAAGCGATAAACTGGTACAGCCACAGTTAGGTTAAGCGATAAAGTTGGTTAAATTTGGTATTGTGTGGGAAGGGGGCAGAGAGAGAGGGGGGGGGGGGGGGGTGGATAGTGGTGGCAGTACACGGATGCCTGAGTCACCGTCAGATACGTCACGTCGGTTCGATGCTTGTAGCAAGAGGCTGGCGGATGTGTGTCTCTCACTTCTGCAATTTTTCATGTGGTATAACACGAGGGCGGGGGATGATATTTGGTGCCCCTCTGTGTAGGATGTGTGTTGGTGGTGTTGATTTATCTGAGCAATGGTAGTTGTCGGAGGAGTGGGGTATTGTGCTTTTATAGGTGGACCTACTGCTCTGGTTATCATAGTGTCGACGGTGCAATGTGGCAGAGAGGATGCACTCGACATTGTCGCATTCCAGATGTTTACGTATTGTGTGTCTCCGTTGCAGGCCGAGAGTGGTGCATGTTCGAGTGTCTGGCTGACGTGCGATTCACGTTGTGTGCCCAGTCTTACAGCACGTATAGGGACATTCGCATAAATCATCTATATTTGGCCTTGCATCATTTACTAAGCAGTGCCGTGAGACGA
>NW_026062859.1:12500-17500 GCF_023897955.1 Schistocerca gregaria | reverse complement strand
GTGGGTAATTTGCGCGCCTGCTGCCTTCCTTGGATGTGGTAGCCGTTTCTCAGGCTCCCTCTCCGGAATCGAACCCTGATTCCCCGTTACCCGTTACAACCATGGTAGGCGCAGAACCTACCATCGACAGTTGATAAGGCAGACATTTGAAAGATGCGTCGCCGGTACGAGGACCGTGCGATCAGCCCAAAGTTATTCAGAGTCACCAAGGCAAACGGACCAGACAAGCCAATCCGATTGGTTTTGATCTAATAAAAGCGTCCCTTCCATCTCTGGTCGGGACTCTGTTTGCATGTATTAGCTCTAGAATTACCACAGTTATCCAAGTAACGTGGGTACGATCTAAGGAACCATAACTGATTTAATGAGCCATTCGCGGTTTCACCTTAATGCGGCTTGTACTGAGACATGCATGGCTTAATCTTTGAGACAAGCATATGACTACTGGCAGGATCAACCAGGGAGCTGCGTCAACTAGAGCTGAGCAGCCGGCCGCCCGGGAGTGTGTCCCGGGGGCCCGCGCGAACACGCAAGCGTCCGCTCAATTATTCTGCAAACAGGAGGAGGCCGAGCTCCCCTGCACGATACACCTCGAAACCCTCTCAGGTCCCGGCGGCGCGCAGCGCCGTCCTAGGTACTTGGTCGGTTTCGAGAGAGGCGCAATCGCCCGGAGTTAGGCGAGTAGACGGTTTTAGTGCGAACACCCTTGCTCCCAACTGAGCTTGCCGCTGCCGACAGAGGCCCGGGAGCGTGCTGTCGTGGCATTGCCGGCGGGAGACAACACGCGCCACCTATGGTGACCGGCAGCTCCAACGCCAGCGCCACACAAGGGCAAAGCCCCACTTGGGTGCAGAAGCGAACTCTCCCAGCACAGCGCACGCGCCAACACGTCCGCACAACTGCGATACAAACCACCTGCGAGAACCGCTGGGGCGACCGAGCAGCAGACGGCGTCGCGGCGCCGAGTGCCAGGCGGCGGCGCATCCTCAACGCACACAGTCCTCAATCAGACCAGCACACTGCAGATGTCCACCGCGCTTCGCACCGGGCTCGGCTGAACCAACTTTGGCCGCCAGGCGCCGCGTGCAGGGTGCGCCGCAGCGTAGCTGCGCCGCCTGCCGGGCCCGTCGGCTGGCGCTCCTGCCACTCGGCGCCCCCCACCAGCCGCCTGTTGCGCGTGCGCCCACGCAGCGCGCGGCCAACACGCCGGGCGGCCCCCCTTCACCGGCCGGGAACAGTCCCACCAAGCCACCGCCGCGTATCGCTTCATACCCACATGGGCCTAGTCACGCGTGTGGATGTGGCGGGTACCGCTGAAACAACCGGTTAATAGCTGTACCGATCGTCGCCATCACAGATTCACCTCCAGCGTGAACAACCGCTCAACAACGGATTTCCAGTTCATTTGCGTATCTTGGGCAGTAAACGTAGATGTCCACCTACATTTGCGAATTCAACAATTCTTGCATGCCAGGATGTCATGTGTCACGACACGCTACATCAGACCACATACACACTGCGACATGTGCAGAAGAGAACACGTGGAAGGTGGCCCGCGCACGTATGCGATGTACCTTCCGCGATCCACTGTCAACCGGCATCTGCGGCATGTCCCAGATATGGAACGCGGTCCACCAGGGTAGCACTTTGTGTGAGGCAATACGACAAAGTCGGAATACACGCGTCACTACATCAGACGGCTCACGCTGACCTGACCTGACCTGACTCACCGCACCACCACCCCCAGCGACCCAGGGTGACATACAATGCGTTCGTACGTTCCTCCCACACGCCTCTACGGCGTACCACAGTGCAACCTAGCTGTTATTGGGAGACGAGACAAGTAGCATCAAGCACAACATATGGAAATTGAGATTCGACACCGTTGGGCACAGCCAGCGTACGGTCACACGTATCACACTACTTCACTCTGTACGTAACGACCGATGATCGGTACAGCGTGTGGGTTACGCGTACGACATCAGCGGACAATGGACACAGACCATACCACGACGTACACTGAGGGCGTCGACATCTGAATGCAACTGAACAGCTGCGAGGCTCATTTAACACTCAAACGCCAGACCGACCAGCTTGAGAGGACAGAGACACAAAGAGGGGGACAGAGGGGGACAGAGGGGGGGGAGGGGGGGGGGTCGGCGATATAGTCCTATTGCAGTACAATTGACAGTGGATAGCAGGAATATGTGGAAAGTAAGCAACACTCGCAAGACATCTACATGAGGATAACAACGACACCAGAGATTCCGAGCAGTGAACTATGTTAGGCAAAGGGACAACGTGGGTTAGGTTAAGGGACAACGTGGGTTAGGTTAAGGGACAACGTGGGTTAGGTTAAGGGACAACGTGGGTTAGGTTAAGGGACAACGTGGGTTAGGTTAAGGGACAACGTGGGTTAGGTTAAGGGACAACGTGGGTTAGGTTAAGGGACAACGTGGGTTAGGTTAAGGGACAACGTGGGTTAGGTTTAAGGGACAACGTGGGTTAGGTTAAGGGACAACGTGGGTTAGGTTAAGGGACAACGTGGGTTAGGTTAAGGGACAACGTGGGTTAGGTTAAGGGACAACGTGGGTTAGGTTAAGGGACAACGTGGGTTAGGTTAAGGGACAACGTGGGTTAGGTTAAGGGACAACGTGGGTTAGGTTAAGGGACAACGTGGGTTAGGTTAAGGGACAACGTGGGTTAGGTTAAGGGACAACGTGGGTTAGGTTAAGGGACAACGTGGGTTAGGTTAAGGGACAACGTGGGTTAGGTTAAGGGACAACGTGGGTTAGGTTAAGGGACAACGTGGGTTAGGTTAAGGGACAACGTGGGTTAGGTTAAGGGACAACGTGGGTTAGGTTAAGGGACAACGTCGGTTAGGTTAAGGGACAACGTCGGTTAGGTTAAGGGACAACGTCGGTTAGGTTAAGGGACAACGTCGGTTAGGTTAAGGGACAACGTCGGTTAGGTTAAGGGACAACGTCGGTTAGGTTAAGGGACAACGTGGGTTAGGTTAAGGGACAACGTGGGTTAGGTTAAGGGACAACTTGAGTTAGGTTAAGGGACAACTTGAGTTAGGTTAAGGGACAAATTGAGTTAGGTTAAGGGACAAATTGAGTTAGGTTAAGGGACAAATTGAGTTAGGTTAAGGGACAAATTGAGTTAGGTTAAGGGACAACTTGAGTTAGGTTAAGGGACAACTTGAGTTAGGTTAAGGGACAAATTGAGTTAGGTTAAGGGACAAATTGAGTTAGGTTAAGGGACAAATTGAGTTAGGTTAAGGGACAACTTGAGTTAGGTTAAGGGACAACTTGAGTTAGGTTAAGGGACAACTTGAGTTAGGTTAAGGGACAACTTGAGTTAGGTTAAGGGACAACTTGAGTTAGGTTAAGGGACAACTTGAGTTAGGTTAAGGGACAACTTGAGTTAGGTTAAGGGACAACTTGAGTTAGGTTAAGGGACAACTTGAGTTAGGTTAAGGGACAACTTGAGTTAGGTTAAGGGACAACTTGAGTTAGGTTAAGGGACAACTTGAGTTAGGTTAAGGGACAACTTGAGTTAGGTTAAGGGACAACTTGAGTTAGGTTAAGGGACAACTTGAGTTAGGTTAAGGGACAACTTGAGTTAGGTTAAGGGACAACTTGAGTTAGGTTAAGGGACAACTTGAGTTAGGTTAAGGGACAACTTGAGTTAGGTTAAGGGACAACTTGAGTTAGGTTAAGGGACAACTTGAGTTAGGTTAAGGGACAACTTGAGTTAGGTTAAGGGACAACGTGGGTTAGGTTAAGGGACAAATTGAGTTAGGTTAAGGGACAACTTGAGTTAGGTTAAGGGACAACTTGAGTTAGGTTAAGGGACAACTTGAGTTAGGTTAAGGGACAACTTGAGTTAGGTTAAGGGACAACTTGAGTTAGGTTAAGGGACAACTTGAGTTAGGTTAAGGGACAACTTGAGTTAGGTTAAGGGACAACTTGAGTTAGGTTAAGGGACAACTTGAGTTAGGTTAAGGGACAACTTGAGTTAGGTTAAGGGACAACTTGAGTTAGGTTAAGGGACAACTTGAGTTAGGTTAAGGGACAACTTGAGTTAGGTTAAGGGACAACTTGAGTTAGGTTAAGGGACAACTTGAGTTAGGTTAAGGGACAACTTGAGTTAGGTTAAGGGACAACTTGAGTTAGGTTAAGGGACAACTTGAGTTAGGTTAAGGGACAACTTGAGTTAGGTTAAGGGACAACTTGAGTTAGGTTAAGGGACAAATTGAGTTAGGTTAAGGGACAAATTGAGTTAGGTTAAGGGACAAATTGAGTTAGGTTAAGGGACAAATTGAGTTAGGTTAAGGGACAAATTGAGTTAGGTTAAGGGACAAATTGAGTTAGGTTAAGGGACAAATTGAGTTAGGTTAAGGGACAAATTGAGTTAGGTTAAGGGACAAATTGAGTTAGGTTAAGGGACAAATTGAGTTAGGTTAAGGGACAAATTGAGTTAGGTTAAGGGACAAATTGAGTTAGGTTAAGGGACAAATTGAGTTAGGTTAAGGGACAAATTGAGTTAGGTTAAGGGACAAATTGAGTTAGGTTAAGCGATAATCTGGTACAGCCACAGTTAGGTTAAGCGATAATCTGGTACAGCCACAGTTAGGTTAAGCGATAATCTGGTACAGCCACAGTTAGGTTAAGCGATAATCTGGTACAGCCACAGTTAGGTTAAGCGATAATCTGGTACAGCCACAGTTAGGTTAAGCGATAAACTGGTACAGCCACAGTTAGGTTAAGCGATAAACTGGTACAGCCACAGTTAGGTTAAGCGATAAACTGGTACAGCCACAGTTAGGTTAAGCGATAAACTGGTACAGCCACAGTTAGGTTAAGCGATAAACTGGTACAGCCACAGTTAGGTTAAGCGATAAACTGGTACAGCCACAGTTAGGTTAAGCGATAAACTGGTACAGCCACAGTTAGGTTAAGCGATAAACTGGTACAGCCACAGTTAGGTTAAGC
>NW_026062859.1:0-2500 GCF_023897955.1 Schistocerca gregaria | reverse complement strand
CCAGCACACTGCAGATGTCCACCGCGCTTCGCACCGGGCTCGGCTGAACCAACTTTGGCCGCCAGGCGCCGCGTGCAGGGTGCGCCGCAGCGTAGCTGCGCCGCCTGCCGGGCCCGTCGGCTGGCGCTCCTGCCACTCGGCGCCCCCCACCAGCCGCCTGTTGCGCGTGCGCCCACGCAGCGCGCGGCCAACACGCCGGGCGGCCCCCCTTCACCGGCCGGGAACAGTCCCACCAAGCCACCGCCGCGTATCGCTTCATACCCACATGGGCCTAGTCACGCGTGTGGATGTGGCGGGTACCGCTGAAACAACCGGTTAATAGCTGTACCGATCGTCGCCATCACAGATTCACCTCCAGCGTGAACAACCGCTCAACAACGGATTTCCAGTTCATTTGCGTATCTTGGGCAGTAAACGTAGATGTCCACCTACATTTGCGAATTCAACAATTCTTGCATGCCAGGATGTCATGTGTCACGACACGCTACATCAGACCACATACACACTGCGACATGTGCAGAAGAGAACACGTGGAAGGTGGCCCGCGCACGTATGCGATGTACCTTCCGCGATCCACTGTCAACCGGCATCTGCGGCATGTCCCAGATATGGAACGCGGTCCACCAGGGTAGCACTTTGTGTGAGGCAATACGACAAAGTCGGAATACACGCGTCACTACATCAGACGGCTCACGCTGACCTGACCTGACCTGACTCACCGCACCACCACCCCCAGCGACCCAGGGTGACATACAATGCGTTCGTACGTTCCTCCCACACGCCTCTACGGCGTACCACAGTGCAACCTAGCTGTTATTGGGAGACGAGACAAGTAGCATCAAGCACAACATATGGAAATTGAGATTCGACACCGTTGGGCACAGCCAGCGTACGGTCACACGTATCACACTACTTCACTCTGTACGTAACGACCGATGATCGGTACAGCGTGTGGGTTACGCGTACGACATCAGCGGACAATGGACACAGACCATACCACGACGTACACTGAGGGCGTCGACATCTGAATGCAACTGAACAGCTGCGAGGCTCATTTAACACTCAAACGCCAGACCGACCAGCTTGAGAGGACAGAGACACAAAGAGGGGGACAGAGGGGGACAGAGGGGGGGGAGGGGGGGGGTCGGCGATATAGTCCTATTGCAGTACAATTGACAGTGGATAGCAGGAATATGTGGAAAGTAAGCAACACTCGCAAGACATCTACATGAGGATAACAACGACACCAGAGATTCCGAGCAGTGAACTATGTTAGGCAAAGGGACAACGTGGGTTAGGTTAAGGGACAACGTGGGTTAGGTTAAGGGACAACGTGGGTTAGGTTAAGGGACAACGTGGGTTAGGTTAAGGGACAACGTGGGTTAGGTTAAGGGACAACGTGGGTTAGGTTAAGGGACAACGTGGGTTAGGTTAAGGGACAACGTGGGTTAGGTTAAGGGACAACGTGGGTTAGGTTAAGGGACAACGTGGGTTAGGTTAAGGGACAACGTGGGTTAGGTTAAGGGACAACGTGGGTTAGGTTAAGGGACAACGTGGGTTAGGTTAAGGGACAACGTGGGTTAGGTTAAGGGACAACGTGGGTTAGGTTAAGGGACAACGTGGGTTAGGTTAAGGGACAACGTGGGTTAGGTTAAGGGACAACGTGGGTTAGGTTAAGGGACAACGTGGGTTAGGTTAAGGGACAACGTGGGTTAGGTTAAGGGACAACGTGGGTTAGGTTAAGGGACAACGTCGGTTAGGTTAAGGGACAACGTCGGTTAGGTTAAGGGACAACGTCGGTTAGGTTAAGGGACAACGTCGGTTAGGTTAAGGGACAACGTCGGTTAGGTTAAGGGACAACGTCGGTTAGGTTAAGGGACAACGTCGGTTAGGTTAAGGGACAACGTGGGTTAGGTTAAGGGACAACGTGGGTTAGGTTAAGGGACAACTTGAGTTAGGTTAAGGGACAACTTGAGTTAGGTTAAGGGACAAATTGAGTTAGGTTAAGGGACAAATTGAGTTAGGTTAAGGGACAAATTGAGTTAGGTTAAGGGACAAATTGAGTTAGGTTAAGGGACAACTTGAGTTAGGTTAAGGGACAAATTGAGTTAGGTTAAGGGACAAATTGAGTTAGGTTAAGGGACAAATTGAGTTAGGTTAAGGGACAACTGAGTTAGGTTAAGGGACAACTTGAGTTAGGTTAAGGGACAACTTGAGTTAGGTTAAGGGACAACTTGAGTTAGGTTAAGGGACAACTTGAGTTAGGTTAAGGGACAACTTGAGTTAGGTTAAGGGACAACTTGAGTTAGGTTAAGGGACAACTTGAGTTAGGTTAAGGGACAACTTGAGTTAGGTTAAGGGACAACTTGAGTTAGGTTAAGGGACAACTTGAGTTAGGTTAAGGGACAACTTGAGTTAGGTTAAGGGACAACTTGAGTTAGGTTAAGGGACAACTTGAGTTAGGTTAAGGGACAACTTGAGTTATCTGTCTCGCGTGTGT
>NW_026062858.1:10000-15000 GCF_023897955.1 Schistocerca gregaria | reverse complement strand
TGCTCAGATAAATCAACACCACCAACACACATCCTACACAGAGGGGCACCAAATATCATCCCCCGCCCTCGTGTTATACCACATGAAAAATTGCAGAAGTGAGAGACACACATCCGCCAGCCTCTTGCTACAAGCATCGAACCGACGTGACGTATCTGACGGTGACTCAGGCATCCGTGTACTGCCACCACTATCCACCCCCCCCCCCTCTCTCTCTGCCCCCTTCCCACACAATACCAAATTTAACCAACTTTATCGCTTAACCTAACTGTGGCTGTACCAGTTTATCGCTTAACCTAACTGTGGCTGTACCAGTTTATCGCTTAACCTAACTGTGGCTGTACCAGTTTATCGCTTAACCTAACTGTGGCTGTACCAGTTTATCGCTTAACCTAACTGTGGCTGTACCAGTTTATCGCTTAACCTAACTGTGGCTGTACCAGTTTATCGCTTAACCTAACTGTGGCTGTACCAGTTTATCGCTTAACCTAACTGTGGCTGTACCAGTTTATCGCTTAACCTAACTGTGGCTGTACCAGTTTATCGCTTAACCTAACTGTGGCTGTACCAGTTTATCGCTTAACCTAACTGTGGCTGTACCAGTTTATCGCTTAACCTAACTGTGGCTGTACCAGTTTATCGCTTAACCTAACTGTGGCTGTACCAGTTTATCGCTTAACCTAACTGTGGCTGTACCAGTTTATCGCTTAACCTAACTGTGGCTGTACCAGTTTATCGCTTAACCTAACTGTGGCTGTACCAGTTTATCGCTTAACCTAACTGTGGCTGTACCAGTTTATCGCTTAACCTAACTGTGGCTGTACCAGTTTATCGCTTAACCTAACTGTGGCTGTACCAGTTTATCGCTTAACCTAACTGTGGCTGTACCAGTTTATCGCTTAACCTAACTGTGGCTGTACCAGATTATCGCTTAACCTAACTGTGGCTGTACCAGATTATCGCTTAACCTAACTGTGGCTGTACCAGTTTATCGCTTAACCTAACTGTGGCTGTACCAGTTTATCGCTTAACCTAACTGTGGCTGTACCAGATTATCGCTTAACCTAACTGTGGCTGTACCAGATTATCGCTTAACCTAACTGTGGCTGTACCAGTTTATCGCTTAACCTAACTGTGGCTGTACCAGTTTATCGCTTAACCTAACTGTGGCTGTACCAGTTTATCGCTTAACCTAACTGTGGCTGTACCAGTTTATCGCTTAACCTAACTGTGGCTGTACCAGTTTATCGCTTAACCTAACTGTGGCTGTACCAGTTTATCGCTTAACCTAACTGTGGCTGTACCAGTTTATCGCTTAACCTAACTGTGGCTGTACCAGTTTATCGCTTAACCTAACTGTGGCTGTACCAGTTTATCGCTTAACCTAACTGTGGCTGTACCAGTTTATCGCTTAACCTAACTGTGGCTGTACCAGATTATCGCTTAACCTAACTGTGGCTGTACCAGATTATCGCTTAACCTAACTGTGGCTGTACCAGATTATCGCTTAACCTAACTGTGGCTGTACCAGATTATCGCTTAACCTAACTGTGGCTGTACCAGATTATCGCTTAACCTAACTCAATTTGTCCCTTAACCTAACTCAATTTGTCCCTTAACCTAACTCAATTTGTCCCTTAACCTAACTCAATTTGTCCCTTAACCTAACTCAATTTGTCCCTTAACCTAACTCAATTTGTCCCTTAACCTAACTCAATTTGTCCCTTAACCTAACTCAATTTGTCCCTTAACCTAACTCAATTTGTCCCTTAACCTAACTCAATTTGTCCCTTAACCTAACTCAATTTGTCCCTTAACCTAACTCAATTTGTCCCTTAACCTAACTCAATTTGTCCCTTAACCTAACTCAATTTGTCCCTTAACCTAACTCAATTTGTCCCTTAACCTAACTCAATTTGTCCCTTAACCTAACTCAAGTTGTCCCTTAACCTAACTCAAGTTGTCCCTTAACCTAACTCAAGTTGTCCCTTAACCTAACTCAAGTTGTCCCTTAACCTAACTCAAGTTGTCCCTTAACCTAACTCAAGTTGTCCCTTAACCTAACTCAAGTTGTCCCTTAACCTAACTCAAGTTGTCCCTTAACCTAACTCAAGTTGTCCCTTAACCTAACTCAAGTTGTCCCTTAACCTAACTCAAGTTGTCCCTTAACCTAACTCAAGTTGTCCCTTAACCTAACTCAAGTTGTCCCTTAACCTAACTCAAGTTGTCCCTTAACCTAACTCAAGTTGTCCCTTAACCTAACTCAAGTTGTCCCTTAACCTAACTCAAGTTGTCCCTTAACCTAACTCAAGTTGTCCCTTAACCTAACTCAATTTGTCCCTTAACCTAACCCACGTTGTCCCTTAACCTAACTCAAGTTGTCCCTTAACCTAACTCAAGTTGTCCCTTAACCTAACTCAAGTTGTCCCTTAACCTAACTCAAGTTGTCCCTTAACCTAACTCAAGTTGTCCCTTAACCTAACTCAAGTTGTCCCTTAACCTAACTCAAGTTGTCCCTTAACCTAACTCAAGTTGTCCCTTAACCTAACTCAAGTTGTCCCTTAACCTAACTCAAGTTGTCCCTTAACCTAACTCAAGTTGTCCCTTAACCTAACTCAAGTTGTCCCTTAACCTAACTCAAGTTGTCCCTTAACCTAACTCAAGTTGTCCCTTAACCTAACTCAAGTTGTCCCTTAACCTAACTCAAGTTGTCCCTTAACCTAACTCAAGTTGTCCCTTAACCTAACTCAAGTTGTCCCTTAACCTAACTCAAGTTGTCCCTTAACCTAACTCAAGTTGTCCCTTAACCTAACTCAATTTGTCCCTTAACCTAACTCAATTTGTCCCTTAACCTAACTCAATTTGTCCCTTAACCTAACTCAAGTTGTCCCTTAACCTAACTCAATTTGTCCCTTAACCTAACTCAATTTGTCCCTTAACCTAACTCAATTTGTCCCTTAACCTAACTCAATTTGTCCCTTAACCTAACTCAATTTGTCCCTTAACCTAACTCAAGTTGTCCCTTAACCTAACTCAAGTTGTCCCTTAACCTAACCCACGTTGTCCCTTAACCTAACCCACGTTGTCCCTTAACCTAACCGACGTTGTCCCTTAACCTAACCGACGTTGTCCCTTAACCTAACCGACGTTGTCCCTTAACCTAACCGACGTTGTCCCTTAACCTAACCGACGTTGTCCCTTAACCTAACCGACGTTGTCCCTTAACCTAACCCACGTTGTCCCTTAACCTAACCCACGTTGTCCCTTAACCTAACCCACGTTGTCCCTTAACCTAACCAGCGTTGTCCCTTAACCTAACCAGCGTTGTCCCTTAACCTAACCCACGTTGTCCCTTAACCTAACCCACGTTGTCCCTTAACCTAACCCACGTTGTCCCTTAACCTAACCCACGTTGTCCCTTAACCTAACCCACGTTGTCCCTTAACCTAACCCACGTTGTCCCTTAACCTAACCCACGTTGTCCCTTAACCTAACCCACGTTGTCCCTTAACCTAACCCACGTTGTCCCTTAACCTAACCCACGTTGTCCCTTAACCTAACCCACGTTGTCCCTTAACCTAACCCACGTTGTCCCTTAACCTAACCCACGTTGTCCCTTAACCTAACCCACGTTGTCCCTTAACCTAACCCACGTTGTCCCTTAACCTAACCCACGTTGTCCCTTAACCTAACCCACGTTGTCCCTTAACCTAACCCACGTTGTCCCTTAACCTAACCCACGTTGTCCCTTTGCCTAACATAGTTCACTGCTCGGAATCTCTGGTGTCGTTGTTATCCTCATGTAGATGTCTTGCGAGTGTTGCTTACTTTCCACATATTCCTGCTATCCACTGTCAATTGTACTGCAATAGGACTATATCGCCGACCCCCCCCCTCCCCCCCCTCTGTCCCCCTCTGTCCCCCTCTTTGTGTCTCTGTCCTCTCAAGCTGGTCGGTCTGGCGTTTGAGTGTTAAATGAGCCTCGCAGCTGTTCAGTTGCATTCAGATGTCGACGCCCTCAGTGTACGTCGTGGTATGGTCTGTGTCCATTGTCCGCTGATGTCGTACGCGTAACCCACACGCTGTACCGATCATCGGTCGTTACGTACAGAGTGAAGTAGTGTGATACGTGTGACCGTACGCTGGCTGTGCCCAACGGTGTCGAATCTCAATTTCCATATGTTGTGCTTGATGCTACTTGTCTCGTCTCCCAATAACAGCTAGGTTGCACTGTGGTACGCCGTAGAGGCGTGTGGGAGGAACGTACGAACGCATTGTATGTCACCCTGGGTCGCTGGGGGTGGTGGTGCGGTGAGTCAGGTCAGGTCAGGTCAGCGTGAGCCGTCTGATGTAGTGACGCGTGTATTCCGACTTTGTCGTATTGCCTCACACAAAGTGCTACCCTGGTGGACCGCGTTCCATATCTGGGACATGCCGCAGATGCCGGTTGACAGTGGATCGCGGAAGGTACATCGCATACGTGCGCGGGCCACCTTCCACGTGTTCTCTTCTGCACATGTCGCAGTGTGTATGTGGTCTGATGTAGCGTGTCGTGACACATGACATCCTGGCATGCAAGAATTGTTGAATTCGCAAATGTAGGTGGACATCTACGTTTACTGCCCAAGATACGCAAATGAACTGGAAATCCGTTGTTGAGCGGTTGTTCACGCTGGAGGTGAATCTGTGATGGCGACGATCGGTACAGCTATTAACCGGTTGTTTCAGCGGTACCCGCCACATCCACACGCGTGACTAGGCCCATGTGGGTATGAAGCGATACGCGGCGGTGGCTTGGTGGGACTGTTCCCGGCCGGTGAAGGGGGGCCGCCCGGCGTGTTGGCCGCGCGCTGCGTGGGCGCACGCGCAACAGGCGGCTGGTGGGGGGCGCCGAGTGGCAGGAGCGCCAGCCGACGGGCCCGGCAGGCGGCGCAGCTACGCTGCGGCGCACCCTGCACGCGGCGCCTGGCGGCCAAAGTTGGTTCAGCCGAGCCCGGTGC
>NW_026062857.1:27500-32500 GCF_023897955.1 Schistocerca gregaria | reverse complement strand
CACAATACCCCACTCCTCCGACAACTACCATTGCTCAGATAAATCAACACCACCAACACACATCCTACACAGAGGGGCACCAAATATCATCCCCCGCCCTCGTGTTATACCACATGAAAAATTGCAGAAGTGAGAGACACACATCCGCCAGCCTCTTGCTACAAGCATCGAACCGACGTGACGTATCTGACGGTGACTCAGGCATCCGTGTACTGCCACCACTATCCACCCCCCCCCCCCCTCTCTCTCTGCCCCCTTCCCACACAATACCAAATTTAACCAACTTTATCGCTTAACCTAACTGTGGCTGTACCAGTTTATCGCTTAACCTAACTGTGGCTGTACCAGTTTATCGCTTAACCTAACTGTGGCTGTACCAGTTTATCGCTTAACCTAACTGTGGCTGTACCAGTTTATCGCTTAACCTAACTGTGGCTGTACCAGTTTATCGCTTAACCTAACTGTGGCTGTACCAGTTTATCGCTTAACCTAACTGTGGCTGTACCAGTTTATCGCTTAACCTAACTGTGGCTGTACCAGTTTATCGCTTAACCTAACTGTGGCTGTACCAGATTATCGCTTAACCTAACTGTGGCTGTACCAGATTATCGCTTAACCTAACTGTGGCTGTACCAGATTATAGCTTAACCTAACTCAATTTGTCCCTTAACCTAACTCAATTTGTCCCTTAACCTAACTCAATTTGTCCCTTAACCTAACTCAATTTGTCCCTTAACCTAACTCAATTTGTCCCTTAACCTAACTCAATTTGTCCCTTAACCTAACTCAATTTGTCCCTTAACCTAACTCAATTTGTCCCTTAACCTAACTCAATTTGTCCCTTAACCTAACTCAATTTGTCCCTTAACCTAACTCAATTTGTCCCTTAACCTAACTCAATTTGTCCCTTAACCTAACTCAATTTGTCCCTTAACCTAACTCAATTTGTCCCTTAACCTAACTCAATTTGTCCCTTAACCTAACTCAATTTGTCCCTTAACCTAACTCAATTTGTCCCTTAACCTAACTCAATTTGTCCCTTAACCTAACTCAAGTTGTCCCTTAACCTAACTCAAGTTGTCCCTTAACCTAACTCAAGTTGTCCCTTAACCTAACTCAAGTTGTCCCTTAACCTAACTCAAGTTGTCCCTTAACCTAACTCAAGTTGTCCCTTAACCTAACTCAAGTTGTCCCTTAACCTAACTCAAGTTGTCCCTTAACCTAACTCAAGTTGTCCCTTAACCTAACTCAAGTTGTCCCTTAACCTAACTCAAGTTGTCCCTTAACCTAACTCAAGTTGTCCCTTAACCTAACTCAAGTTGTCCCTTAACCTAACTCAAGTTGTCCCTTAACCTAACTCAAGTTGTCCCTTAACCTAACTCAAGTTGTCCCTTAACCTAACTCAAGTTGTCCCTTAACCTAACTCAAGTTGTCCCTTAACCTAACTCAAGTTGTCCCTTAACCTAACTCAAGTTGTCCCTTAACCTAACTCAAGTTGTCCCTTAACCTAACTCAAGTTGTCCCTTAACCTAACTCAAGTTGTCCCTTAACCTAACTCAAGTTGTCCCTTAACCTAACTCAAGTTGTCCCTTAACCTAACTCAAGTTGTCCCTTAACCTAACTCAAGTTGTCCCTTAACCTAACTCAAGTTGTCCCTTAACCTAACTCAAGTTGTCCCTTAACCTAACTCAATTTGTCCCTTAACCTAACCCAAGTTGTCCCTTAACCTAACTCAAGTTGTCCCTTAACCTAACTCAAGTTGTCCCTTAACCTAACTCAAGTTGTCCCTTAACCTAACTCAAGTTGTCCCTTAACCTAACTCAAGTTGTCCCTTAACCTAACTCAAGTTGTCCCTTAACCTAACTCAAGTTGTCCCTTAACCTAACTCAAGTTGTCCCTTAACCTAACTCAAGTTGTCCCTTAACCTAACTCAAGTTGTCCCTTAACCTAACTCAAGTTGTCCCTTAACCTAACTCAAGTTGTCCCTTAACCTAACTCAAGTTGTCCCTTAACCTAACTCAAGTTGTCCCTTAACCTAACTCAAGTTGTCCCTTAACCTAACTCAAGTTGTCCCTTAACCTAACTCAAGTTGTCCCTTAACCTAACTCAAGTTGTCCCTTAACCTAACTCAAGTTGTCCCTTAACCTAACTCAAGTTGTCCCTTAACCTAACTCAAGTTGTCCCTTAACCTAACTCAAGTTGTCCCTTAACCTAACTCAAGTTGTCCCTTAACCTAACTCAATTTGTCCCTTAACCTAACTCAATTTGTCCCTTAACCTAACTCAATTTGTCCCTTAACCTAACTCAATTTGTCCCTTAACCTAACTCAAGTTGTCCCTTAACCTAACTCAATTTGTCCCTTAACCTAACTCAATTTGTCCCTTAACCTAACTCAATTTGTCCCTTAACCTAACTCAATTTGTCCCTTAACCTAACTCAAGTTGTCCCTTAACCTAACTCAAGTTGTCCCTTAACCTAACCCACGTTGTCCCCTTAACCTAACCCACGTTGTCCCTTAACCTAACCGACGTTGTCCCTTAACCTAACCGACGTTGTCCCTTAACCTAACCGACGTTGTCCCTTAACCTAACCGACGTTGTCCCTTAACCTAACCGACGTTGTCCCTTAACCTAACCGACGTTGTCCCTTAACCTAACCGACGTTGTCCCTTAACCTAACCCACGTTGTCCCTTAACCTAACCCACGTTGTCCCTTAACCTAACCCACGTTGTCCCTTAACCTAACCCACGTTGTCCCTTAACCTAACCCACGTTGTCCCTTAACCTAACCCACGTTGTCCCTTAACCTAACCCACGTTGTCCCTTAACCTAACCCACGTTGTCCCTTAACCTAACCCACGTTGTCCCTTAACCTAACCCACGTTGTCCCTTAACCTAACCCACGTTGTCCCTTAACCTAACCCACGTTGTCCCTTAACCTAACCCACGTTGTCCCTTAACCTAACCCACGTTGTCCCTTAACCTAACCCACGTTGTCCCTTAACCTAACCCACGTTGTCCCTTAACCTAACCCACGTTGTCCCTTAACCTAACCCACGTTGTCCCTTAACCTAACCCACGTTGTCCCTTAACCTAACCCACGTTGTCCCTTAACCTAACCCACGTTGTCCCTTAACCTAACCCACGTTGTCCCTTAACCTAACCCACGTTGTCCCTTAACCTAACCCACGTTGTCCCTTTGCCTAACATAGTTCACTGCTCGGAATCTCTGGTGTCGTTGTTATCCTCATGTAGATGTCTTGCGAGTGTTGCTTACTTTCCACATATTCCTGCTATCCACTGTCAATTGTACTGCAATAGGACTATATCGCCGACCCCCCCCCCTCCCCCCCCCTCTGTCCCCCTCTGTCCCCCTCTTTGTGTCTCTGTCCTCTCAAGCTGGTCGGTCTGGCGTTTGAGTGTTAAATGAGCCTCGCAGCTGTTCAGTTGCATTCAGATGTCGACGCCCTCAGTGTACGTCGTGGTATGGTCTGTGTCCATTGTCCGCTGATGTCGTACGCGTAACCCACACGCTGTACCGATCATCGGTCGTTACGTACAGAGTGAAGTAGTGTGATACGTGTGACCGTACGCTGGCTGTGCCCAACGGTGTCGAATCTCAATTTCCATATGTTGTGCTTGATGCTACTTGTCTCGTCTCCCAATAACAGCTAGGTTGCACTGTGGTACGCCGTAGAGGCGTGTGGGAGGAACGTACGAACGCATTGTATGTCACCCTGGGTCGCTGGGGGTGGTGGTGCGGTGAGTCAGGTCAGGTCAGGTCAGCGTGAGCCGTCTGATGTAGTGACGCGTGTATTCCGACTTTGTCGTATTGCCTCACACAAAGTGCTACCCTGGTGGACCGCGTTCCATATCTGGGACATGCCGCAGATGCCGGTTGACAGTGGATCGCGGAAGGTACATCGCATACGTGCGCGGGCCACCTTCCACGTGTTCTCTTCTGCACATGTCGCAGTGTGTATGTGGTCTGATGTAGCGTGTCGTGACACATGACATCCTGGCATGCAAGAATTGTTGAATTCGCAAATGTAGGTGGACATCTACGTTTACTGCCCAAGATACGCAAATGAACTGGAAATCCGTTGTTGAGCGGTTGTTCACGCTGGAGGTGAATCTGTGATGGCGACGATCGGTACAGCTATTAACCGGTTGTTTCAGCGGTACCCGCCACATCCACACGCGTGACTAGGCCCATGTGGGTATGAAGCGATACGCGGCGGTGGCTTGGTGGGACTGTTCCCGGCCGGTGAAGGGGGGCCGCCCGGCGTGTTGGCCGCGCGCTGCGTGGGCGCACGCGCAACAGGCGGCTGGTGGGGGGCGCCGAGTGGCAGGAGCGCCAGCCGACGGGCCCGGCAGGCGGCGCAGCTACGCTGCGGCGCACCCTGCACGCGGCGCCTGGCGGCCAAAGTTGGTTCAGCCGAGCCCGGTGCGAAGCGCGGTGGACATCTGCAGTGTGCTGGTCTGATTGAGGACTGTGTGCGTTGAGGATGCGCCGCCGCCTGGCACTCGGCGCCGCGACGCCGTCTGCTGCTCGGTCGCCCCAGCGGTTCTCGCAGGTGGTTTGTATCGCAGTTGTGCGGACGTGTTGGCGCGTGCGCTGTGCTGGGAGAGTTCGCTTCTGCACCCAAGTGGGGCTTTGCCCTTGTGTGGCGCTGGCGTTGGAGCTGCCGGTCACCATAGGTGGCGCGTGTTGTCTCCCGCCGGCAATGCCACGACAGCACGCTCCCGGGCCTCTGTCGGCAGCGGCAAGCTCAGTTGGGAGCAAGGGTGTTCGCACTAAAACCGTCTACTCGCCTAACTCCGGGCGATTGCGCCTCTCTCGAAACCGACCAAGTACCTAGGACGGCGCTGCGCGCCGCCGGGACCTGAGAGGGTTTCGAGGTGTATCGTGCAGGGGAGCTCGGCCTCCTCCTGTTTGCAGAATAATTGAGCGGACGCTTGCGTGTTCGCGCGGGCCCCCGGGACACACTCCCGGGCGGC
>NW_026062857.1:12500-20000 GCF_023897955.1 Schistocerca gregaria | reverse complement strand
CGCCACCTGGGGGAGGCCACGCGGACTAAGCCATGTATGGGGCCCACAGTGCTCATTTGCCGAGCCCACCCACACAAAACCTGCACCCCCCTCCAGCGCAGGAGCCGCAACCCGGGTGCGTACGCCGCACCAAGTGCTCCACCCGCGACCGTACGTGCCCCGCCGAAATCGCAACTCCGGCGGATGAACGGCGGACTTTTCTCGCAGTCGTAAGTTGCAATCCACCCCTATATCTTGCGCCTCATGAAGAGTTATATCAAGTATGCCAAATTCCCGCTGTCCCTATACATGCAGTAAGTTCGTCGTGGGCGCTGGCCGGCAGGCCGCGAGACGTGACGCCCGGCGGCAAAGAGTGCTCCTCTGAGGATATAGATGTTCCGTTCCGCCGCACAATGGTGACGGTGACCGCTGCCTGCGGTGGCAACGCTGGGCACAGTCGATACTCGCCGTGTGGTGGAAGGTAAACATTATGCGGTACATCAGTACTTTCCTAATAGTTCGGTCGTCTCACGGCACTGCTTAGTAAATGATGCAAGGCCAAATATAGATGATTTATGCGAATGTCCCTATACGTGCTGTAAGACTGGGCACACAACGTGAATCGCACGTCAGCCAGACACTCGAACATGCACCACTCTCGGCCTGCAACGGAGACACACAATACGTAAACATCTGGAATGCGACAATGTCGAGTGCATCCTCTCTGCCACATTGCACCGTCGACACTATGATAACCAGAGCAGTAGGTCCACCTATAAAAGCACAATACCCCACTCCTCCGACAACTACCATTGCTCAGATAAATCAACACCACCAACACACATCCTACACAGAGGGGCACCAAATATCATCCCCCGCCCTCGTGTTATACCACATGAAAAATTGCAGAAGTGAGAGACACACATCCGCCAGCCTCTTGCTACAAGCATCGAACCGACGTGACGTATCTGACGGTGACTCAGGCATCCGTGTACTGCCACCACTATCCACCCCCCCCCCCCCCTCTCTCTCTGCCCCCTTCCCACACAATACCAAATTTAACCAACTTTATCGCTTAACCTAACTGTGGCTGTACCAGTTTATCGCTTAACCTAACTGTGGCTGTACCAGTTTATCGCTTAACCTAACTGTGGCTGTACCAGTTTATCGCTTAACCTAACTGTGGCTGTACCAGTTTATCGCTTAACCTAACTGTGGCTGTACCAGTTTATCGCTTAACCTAACTGTGGCTGTACCAGTTTATCGCTTAACCTAACTGTGGCTGTACCAGTTTATCGCTTAACCTAACTGTGGCTGTACCAGTTTATCGCTTAACCTAACTGTGGCTGTACCAGTTTATCGCTTAACCTAACTGTGGCTGTACCAGTTTATCGCTTAACCTAACTGTGGCTGTACCAGTTTATCGCTTAACCTAACTGTGGCTGTACCAGTTTATCGCTTAACCTAACTGTGGCTGTACCAGTTTATCGCTTAACCTAACTGTGGCTGTACCAGTTTATCGCTTAACCTAACTGTGGCTGTACCAGTTTATCGCTTAACCTAACTGTGGCTGTACCAGTTTATCGCTTAACCTAACTGTGGCTGTACCAGTTTATCGCTTAACCTAACTGTGGCTGTACCAGTTTATCGCTTAACCTAACTGTGGCTGTACCAGTTTATCGCTTAACCTAACTGTGGCTGTACCAGATTATCGCTTAACCTAACTGTGGCTGTACCAGATTATCGCTTAACCTAACTGTGGCTGTACCAGTTTATCGCTTAACCTAACTGTGGCTGTACCAGTTTATCGCTTAACCTAACTGTGGCTGTACCAGATTATCGCTTAACCTAACTGTGGCTGTACCAGATTATCGCTTAACCTAACTGTGGCTGTACCAGTTTATCGCTTAACCTAACTGTGGCTGTACCAGTTTATCGCTTAACCTAACTGTGGCTGTACCAGTTTATCGCTTAACCTAACTGTGGCTGTACCAGTTTATCGCTTAACCTAACTGTGGCTGTACCAGTTTATCGCTTAACCTAACTGTGGCTGTACCAGTTTATCGCTTAACCTAACTGTGGCTGTACCAGTTTATCGCTTAACCTAACTGTGGCTGTACCAGTTTATCGCTTAACCTAACTGTGGCTGTACCAGTTTATCGCTTAACCTAACTGTGGCTGTACCAGTTTATCGCTTAACCTAACTGTGGCTGTACCAGATTATCGCTTAACCTAACTGTGGCTGTACCAGATTATCGCTTAATCTAACTGTGGCTGTACCAGATTATCGCTTAACCTAACTGTGGCTGTACCAGATTATCGCTTAACCTAACTGTGGCTGTACCAGATTATCGCTTAACCTAACTCAATTTGTCCCTTAACCTAACTCAATTTGTCCCTTAACCTAACTCAATTTGTCCCTTAACCTAACTCAATTTGTCCCTTAACCTAACTCAATTTGTCCCTTAACCTAACTCAATTTGTCCCTTAACCTAACTCAATTTGTCCCTTAACCTAACTCAATTTGTCCCTTAACCTAACTCAATTTGTCCCTTAACCTAACTCAATTTGTCCCTTAACCTAACTCAATTTGTCCCTTAACCTAACTCAATTTGTCCCTTAACCTAACTCAAGTTGTCCCTTAACCTAACTCAAGTTGTCCCTTAACCTAACTCAAGTTGTCCCTTAACCTAACTCAAGTTGTCCCTTAACCTAACTCAAGTTGTCCCTTAACCTAACTCAAGTTGTCCCTTAACCTAACTCAAGTTGTCCCTTAACCTAACTCAAGTTGTCCCTTAACCTAACTCAAGTTGTCCCTTAACCTAACTCAAGTTGTCCCTTAACCTAACTCAAGTTGTCCCTTAACCTAACTCAAGTTGTCCCTTAACCTAACTCAAGTTGTCCCTTAACCTAACTCAAGTTGTCCCTTAACCTAACTCAAGTTGTCCCTTAACCTAACTCAAGTTGTCCCTTAACCTAACTCAAGTTGTCCCTTAACCTAACTCAAGTTGTCCCTTAACCTAACTCAAGTTGTCCCTTAACCTAACTCAAGTTGTCCCTTAACCTAACTCAAGTTGTCCCTTAACCTAACTCAATTTGTCCCTTAACCTAACCCACGTTGTCCCTTAACCTAACTCAAGTTGTCCCTTAACCTAACTCAAGTTGTCCCTTAACCTAACTCAAGTTGTCCCTTAACCTAACTCAAGTTGTCCCTTAACCTAACTCAAGTTGTCCCTTAACCTAACTCAAGTTGTCCCTTAACCTAACTCAAGTTGTCCCTTAACCTAACTCAAGTTGTCCCTTAACCTAACTCAAGTTGTCCCTTAACCTAACTCAAGTTGTCCCTTAACCTAACTCAAGTTGTCCCTTAACCTAACTCAAGTTGTCCCTTAACCTAACTCAAGTTGTCCCTTAACCTAACTCAAGTTGTCCCTTAACCTAACTCAAGTTGTCCCTTAACCTAACTCAAGTTGTCCCTTAACCTAACTCAAGTTGTCCCTTAACCTAACTCAAGTTGTCCCTTAACCTAACTCAAGTTGTCCCTTAACCTAACTCAAGTTGTCCCTTAACCTAACTCAAGTTGTCCCTTAACCTAACTCAAGTTGTCCCTTAACCTAACTCAAGTTGTCCCTTAACCTAACTCAATTTGTCCCTTAACCTAACTCAATTTGTCCCTTAACCTAACTCAATTTGTCCCTTAACCTAACTCAAGTTGTCCCTTAACCTAACTCAATTTGTCCCTTAACCTAACTCAATTTGTCCCTTAACCTAACTCAATTTGTCCCTTAACCTAACTCAATTTGTCCCTTAACCTAACTCAAGTTGTCCCTTAACCTAACTCAAGTTGTCCCTTAACCTAACCCACGTTGTCCCTTAACCTAACCCACGTTGTCCCTTAACCTAACCGACGTTGTCCCTTAACCTAACCGACGTTGTCCCTTAACCTAACCGACGTTGTCCCTTAACCTAACCGACGTTGTCCCTTAACCTAACCGACGTTGTCCCTTAACCTAACCGACGTTGTCCCTTAACCTAACCGACGTTGTCCCTTAACCTAACCCACGTTGTCCCTTAACCTAACCCACGTTGTCCCTTAACCTAACCCACGTTGTCCCTTAACCTAACCCACGTTGTCCCTTAACCTAACCCACGTTGTCCCTTAACCTAACCCACGTTGTCCCTTAACCTAACCCACGTTGTCCCTTAACCTAACCCACGTTGTCCCTTAACCTAACCCACGTTGTCCCTTAACCTAACCCACGTTGTCCCTTAACCTAACCCACGTTGTCCCTTAACCTAACCCACGTTGTCCCTTAACCTAACCCACGTTGTCCCTTAACCTAACCCACGTTGTCCCTTAACCTAACCCACGTTGTCCCTTAACCTAACCCACGTTGTCCCTTAACCTAACCCACGTTGTCCCTTAACCTAACCCACGTTGTCCCTTAACCTAACCCACGTTGTCCCTTAACCTAACCCACGTTGTCCCTTAACCTAACCCACGTTGTCCCTTAACCTAACCCACGTTGTCCCTTAACCTAACCCACGTTGTCCCTTTGCCTAACATAGTTCACTGCTCGGAATCTCTGGTGTCGTTGTTATCCTCATGTAGATGTCTTGCGAGTGTTGCTTACTTTCCACATATTCCTGCTATCCACTGTCAATTGTACTGCAATAGGACTATATCGCCGACCCCCCCCCCTCCCCCCCCTCTGTCCCCCTCTGTCCCCCTCTTTGTGTCTCTGTCCTCTCAAGCTGGTCGGTCTGGCGTTTGAGTGTTAAATGAGCCTCGCAGCTGTTCAGTTGCATTCAGATGTCGACGCCCTCAGTGTACGTCGTGGTATGGTCTGTGTCCATTGTCCGCTGATGTCGTACGCGTAACCCACACGCTGTACCGATCATCGGTCGTTACGTACAGAGTGAAGTAGTGTGATACGTGTGACCGTACGCTGGCTGTGCCCAACGGTGTCGAATCTCAATTTCCATATGTTGTGCTTGATGCTACTTGTCTCGTCTCCCAATAACAGCTAGGTTGCACTGTGGTACGCCGTAGAGGCGTGTGGGAGGAACGTACGAACGCATTGTATGTCACCCTGGGTCGCTGGGGGTGGTGGTGCGGTGAGTCAGGTCAGGTCAGGTCAGCGTGAGCCGTCTGATGTAGTGACGCGTGTATTCCGACTTTGTCGTATTGCCTCACACAAAGTGCTACCCTGGTGGACCGCGTTCCATATCTGGGACATGCCGCAGATGCCGGTTGACAGTGGATCGCGGAAGGTACATCGCATACGTGCGCGGGCCACCTTCCACGTGTTCTCTTCTGCACATGTCGCAGTGTGTATGTGGTCTGATGTAGCGTGTCGTGACACATGACATCCTGGCATGCAAGAATTGTTGAATTCGCAAATGTAGGTGGACATCTACGTTTACTGCCCAAGATACGCAAATGAACTGGAAATCCGTTGTTGAGCGGTTGTTCACGCTGGAGGTGAATCTGTGATGGCGACGATCGGTACAGCTATTAACCGGTTGTTTCAGCGGTACCCGCCACATCCACACGCGTGACTAGGCCCATGTGGGTATGAAGCGATACGCGGCGGTGGCTTGGTGGGACTGTTCCCGGCCGGTGAAGGGGGGCCGCCCGGCGTGTTGGCCGCGCGCTGCGTGGGCGCACGCGCAACAGGCGGCTGGTGGGGGGCGCCGAGTGGCAGGAGCGCCAGCCGACGGGCCCGGCAGGCGGCGCAGCTACGCTGCGGCGCACCCTGCACGCGGCGCCTGGCGGCCAAAGTTGGTTCAGCCGAGCCCGGTGCGAAGCGCGGTGGACATCTGCAGTGTGCTGGTCTGATTGAGGACTGTGTGCGTTGAGGATGCGCCGCCGCCTGGCACTCGGCGCCGCGACGCCGTCTGCTGCTCGGTCGCCCCAGCGGTTCTCGCAGGTGGTTTGTATCGCAGTTGTGCGGACGTGTTGGCGCGTGCGCTGTGCTGGGAGAGTTCGCTTCTGCACCCAAGTGGGGCTTTGCCCTTGTGTGGCGCTGGCGTTGGAGCTGCCGGTCACCATAGGTGGCGCGTGTTGTCTCCCGCCGGCAATGCCACGACAGCACGCTCCCGGGCCTCTGTCGGCAGCGGCAAGCTCAGTTGGGAGCAAGGGTGTTCGCACTAAAACCGTCTACTCGCCTAACTCCGGGCGATTGCGCCTCTCTCGAAACCGACCAAGTACCTAGGACGGCGCTGCGCGCCGCCGGGACCTGAGAGGGTTTCGAGGTGTATCGTGCAGGGGAGCTCGGCCTCCTCCTGTTTGCAGAATAATTGAGCGGACGCTTGCGTGTTCGCGCGGGCCCCCGGGACACACTCCCGGGCGGCCGGCTGCTCAGCTCTAGTTGACGCAGCTCCCTGGTTGATCCTGCCAGTAGTCATATGCTTGTCTCAAAGATTAAGCCATGCATGTCTCAGTACAAGCCGCATTAAGGTGAAACCGCGAATGGCTCATTAAATCAGTTATGGTTCCTTAGATCGTACCCACGTTACTTGGATAACTGTGGTAATTCTAGAGCTAATACATGCAAACAGAGTCCCGACCAGAGATGGAAGGGACGCTTTTATTAGATCAAAACCAATCGGATTGGCTTGTCTGGTCCGTTTGCCTTGGTGACTCTGAATAACTTTGGGCTGATCGCACGGTCCTCGTACCGGCGACGCATCTTTCAAATGTCTGCCTTATCAACTGTCGATGGTAGGTTCTGCGCCTACCATGGTTGTAACGGGTAACGGGGAATCAGGGTTCGATTCCGGAGAGGGAGCCTGAGAAACGGCTACCACATCCAAGGAAGGCAGCAGGCGCGCAAATTACCCACTCCCGGCACGGGGAGGTAGTGACGAAAAATAACGATACGGGACTCATCCGAGGCCCCGTAATCGGAATGAGTACACTTTAAATCCTTTAACGAGTATCTATTGGAGGGCAAGTCTGGTGCCAGCAGCCGCGGTAATTCCAGCTCCAATAGCGTATATTAAAGTTGTTGCGGTTAAAAAGCTCGTAGTTGGATTTGTGTCCCACGCTGTTGGTTCACCGCCCGTCGGTGTTTAACTGGCATGTATCGTGGGACGTCCTGCCGGTGGGGCGAGCCGAAGGGGTGCTTTCGCGTCCCGAGGCGGACCCCGTTTAAATCCTACCAGGGTGCTCTTTGTTGAGTGTCTCGGTGGGCCGGCACGTTTACTTTGAACAAATTAGAGTGCTTAAAGCAGGCAAGCCCGCCTGAATACTGTGTGCATGGAATAATGGAATAGGACCTCGGTTCTATTTTGTTGGTTTTCGGAACCCGAGGTAATGATTAATAGGGACAGGCGGGGGCATTCGTATTGCGACGTTAGAGGTGAAATTCTTGGATCGTCGCAAGACGAACAGAAGCGAAAGCATTTGCCAAGTATGTTTTCATTAATCAAGAACGAAAGTTAGAGGTTCGAAGGCGATCAGATACCGCCCTAGTTCTAACCATAAACGATGCCAGCCAGCGATCCGCCGCAGTT